>NC_134828.1:116159580-116284277 GCF_004210375.1 Tachypleus tridentatus
TCTACAGAGAAATGAAACCTGCAATGATTGTACATGTTAAAAAAGTTACATAATGTAACCAAATTAACTTTCTGTGAGTTAATACTTTTCAAACACAAATTCCTTTTACATCTTTTAAAAAGAATAAATATTAATGTAACAAACTTCCAAAACCTATAATTTAAAAACCAATAATTTAGTGTGACAAATGTGCTACTTGATTTAAAAAAAACAACAAAATGTAGCAGAAATCTACCACACAAATCAGTAAAATATTGTGTATACATAACTACACACAAAATACATGTAAACTATACTCAACTATGAGTAATGCAATTAGAAGTTTCGTTTCCTTAAATTTAATGGGACTAGCAAGACTGACCACTTCTAGTCATAGAAATTTCAGAAAAACACCTATGTAATGTAAAAAACAGAAGTTAACATTTTCATAAATTGAAATATGTATTTCCAATAATACTTAACTTTGCTGGCACTAGAGTTATTTTTTGACCTCAAGGGTTTCAGCTTTGCCTATCTAAGCAGTGGATTTCCTCTCACTTGCTCAGTCTTTTATATCACACTCAACAGCCTTTGGCAATATCCTCATCACTTATGCCAATGCATTATCTATTGTGATACTGTATACAAGTGCCTCAATACCAGTAACTAACACCAGATCAGAGTGGGGAGGAAGGACTGGATAGTAGAGGGGAGTATTATTGGAAATACATTTATGAGAATGTAACCTACATACTTACCAGTTGCTAACACTATAGCTAGAATCCTAAATTGAGACAGTGTAGAAGGCCAGCAAAAAGCATTACACATACAGCAAGTGTCTACCAATATAATGGTTCCCAAGTTGGAAAACCATACTACCTCAAGAACAGACATGCACTTCACCTGGAGCACAGTTTGTGCAAAAAATGTGGAAATATTACATGAGTAATCATAATCACAGGCCAGCTACAACCAGACAGCCAAAGTTCCTCAACTTGAGGCCAGAATTAAGAGGTTTTGATCTCTGTATCCCACATTGATGGGGAGTCAAATGTTAGATAATATGTAGGTGCAACAGGATCCCAACCTGTAGACTTGAAATGAAATGCTCCAAACTACTAAAATAATGATAAAAAGAGGGCATCACTGAAGAGGACAAACTTTTTCCTCCTCCTGAAGAAGTACAAAGGCAACACCCTAGGTTTAGAATGTTAGGACTGTGTATGCCTTGTTCACACAAAGAAACAGAATTCATCTAGTATGGATTTATAAACATTCATCCTAAATCTCCAACCAAATAGACAAGGAGAATTCAACTTGCTTCCAGAATAATGAAGAGGATATGGAACACTCTGCTCAACCAAGAACAAGGATGGGACCACTTTGCATTCAGAATTTTGAGTAGATTGTGGACATCCTTCCATGAATGATATACTAAACTGATAAAAAGAATGAATAAGTAGCCCCAAACAGGACAGGTTTTCATCAAATATGAACCAGTATTATGGGTAGACTTCCACACAAGCTGGTGCCATTCCTACCAACATCTGAAAAAAACATTCAGTGATATGGATAAAGGGACTTCCAACTTTGCCCTCTTCTCCAAGAGTGGAGGAAACTCACTCAAACACTCTGGAGTAAAAAAACCTGTCCATCACCCCACTGAATGGAAACTGGATGTGGTAAAGACTTTAGTTTCACTAGTAGAACCCAGGGAGGGGTGATACATGTTGGAGAGTCCTGAGGAGTGTGCTGGAAACAGTGCAATAAGTGAGCCAATTTCCTAAATGTTTAAGATGACCGACAAGGATGAGCAGGATCCCCTTTAGCTATACTCACGATTGTTCATGAGTGGCAGGCCAGCAAGAATCTGTACATCTGGTGAATTCTTAGATGATCTTATGGAATACCTCATTTTTTTGGAGTATGTTGCAACAGGTAGGAAGTATTGTAAAATGGTGGGCACTTTTAGGTAAAGAGGATTCAATTTCCTCAAGAGACACCATTGATGATAAGTATGTAATTTCCACTGATAAATGGACATTTTGGGTCTATGAATAGATTGAGACAAATACAAGGCGACTTTACACATTAAACCCTGATGTTACAGAAAGGACCACATGACTTCCATACATAAAGTTTAAGTTTGGGAATGCCCAGGTGTAGGATGTCAGATGAAGGCTGGCAGAAGTAGACAATCTTGATGATAGTGTAGAAGAGAAAACCATAGTTGGGCTGGCCAAGTTGAAGCTACCAATAGTACCTGAGAAGTAGTGGACTGAATTATAGCTAGAACTCTGGGTAACAGAAGAATTGGGATAAAGGTACAGAGATGCAATCCCATCCAATTTTGATTAAATTCATCTATTATTAAAGCCCAAATCTAAGAAACTGGGGACCAAAACAGCTGTAGATGAGAGTTCTAATCGATGGCAAAATACACTGGTCATAGGAGTCTTGAACTGATTCCTTTGGAACGAAAATCCATACTTGATGGATCTGTTAAATGTGAAGATACCACAAGTTGAGAGAATATTGGAGGAGGTGAAGTGAAATGAATGATCAGACCTGTTGCCAAAACCTGAACCCATGGGTTTGTAGAGAAAGAATTCTAGGTGGCCAGAAAATGATGTAACCTCATTCCCACAGACCCCACCCATATAAAATAGTCATCAACACCTGTTGGCAACATTCAGCCCAGGCAATGAAGCCTCAAAGATAAGGATGGAATCTGTTTAGCACACTAATAGCTCAAGGAGCAGAAGTTGGACACATGACAAGCAGTCATGCCTTGCCTATCAACAGGAACTAGATGATCAATATAATGGGCAATATAAATTTGAGATTCTAATGCTTCTGGAACACCTGCAAACCATACCAATTTATTTAATACAATGCACGGCAGGGATGGGAAGCTATCCCCTTCTGCTTTATCCATGCAGTCTATGGGTGATGTGGACTGGAAAGGGTAAGTTCTGGTAATTATATTGCAAGACTATTCACATAAGTGAAACTTGTGGAACACCCCATCTCAACAGTGAGTATTGTGAAGCCATAGAAGATAAAGCACAAGTCAACATAGCTGTAGTGTGGATTTTAAACCGAAGAATACACAGTCAGGCACCACTTCTCATGAAGCAGAATCCATATAATATGGAAATGAAGCAAGGACCCCAGATAGGAAAAAATATATGAACTTACCTAGTTAAACTCGCACAGAAGACTGAAAAACGGTCACAGGTGGGAGATGAAAACCTGATGAAGAAGAAACCATGATATGGTGGAAATAATGGGAGATGAACATATTAGATATATTTCAGAAAACTTGAAAAATCCACAAGTCCATGATGAAAGGGTGCCAGTGATTAAGAAAATCAGCAAGCTGAACTCCCACTGGACCAGAACCCACAGGGTAGTCACCAATACTGTTGTTAAAGTATGTGATCTCAAAGACAATTAGATGAAACACCCACAAAAGGGACTGGTGAGGAGAAGGATGGGTAATGATAATAGGTGTCATATTGGACAAATAGCAACAAAGTAGGAAAGACTTGTTATACTGATGCAAACTCATGATTACATTAACATAGAGAAAGTGCCAAAAACATATTGCAGCAGAAATGGGGCAATACTGAAACCCTTGAAGATAACATGATGGTAATAGGGTCTGAATTAAGTTGTATCATAACTAATAAGGTCCCAGCATCAAAGAAACCACACAAATAAGGTCAGAGCAACAGACTGAAGCATATAAGAGCTGTACATCTAAACATTACTTGAGCTTATATAATAATATAACAATTCTGCATTTAGATGTTAGCTGAGCTTATAGCAATAGATCAGAATAAAACAGTTGTGCATCTTAACATTAGCTGAGTTTATAGCAAAAGGTCAGAATGCACAAGAGCTATGCACCTACACATTAGCTCAGTTTATAGCAACAGGTCAGAATATAATAGCTGTGCACCTAAACATTAGCTGAGCTTATAGCAAGAAATCAGCATATAACAGTTGTGCATCTAAACATCAGATGCATTTATAAATAACAGACCAAAATATAACAGTTGTGTAACTTAAATATCAGCTGAGTTATAGCAACAGGATAGCTGTGTTTAAAACAAAAGACCAGAATTTTTATGTATATTGACCGAGTTTATAACAACAGATCAAATATAACAGTTGTGCATCTGAACAGTAGCTGAATTTAAAGCAATATGATAAAATATGACTGTTGTACATTTTAACATTATAACAGATCAATTACATACATATGAATCCTGAGTTTAAAAGTTAGCCAAATTTGAATTTATTGTGATAACGTAAAAGTCAAAGTACAAAAAATCAATAGGTCAAAATATTGTTTCAAGATGTAGAAATGTTCCAGGTTTAAAGCTACAGATTAGAATGCTCATGTCTTCAACATAAAATCTTTTAATAAATACGTATTCTTCTTCATCACATCATTAAATCTGTTTAAATCACTGGTCATCCTTTTTACACACAATTTTATATTCCCACAAAACTAAGCATTACTTCTAGTCGTACACATGTCCACAAAGGAGAGATCATCTTCAGGTTAAGGTTGAAACATTGTTCTCTCCTTATCAGTAAAAGTGTTAGTACCCATACCAGCTGTTCTGAGATACATTTAAATTTATTATCTATTGAGTTGAACCAATTTAAATGAAGCAAATTAATCTACTAGCATTTCATTAAAAACATTTTTTCTGTTAAACCATTATAATCTAACTACATAAATGTTTTATCTGGAGAGCTATACATAATTACAAACATATTCTATGAAGTGCTATCTATTACTTTATCCATTCTGTTGTAGTACATATAACACCTTCAACAATTCATCATTAAATAGAAATCTTTATGACATTATTTATTGCATTTCTAATCTAAACACTCCTTACTACTGTGCATCCAAACCTAGCTATAGCAACCAACCTGTTATTATTTCCTTCACCTAGGATGTTGCTCCAAGTTTTAAGATTGAATTCCAAATACACTGCTGTATTCAGAAGCACATATAAAGTAGTCACAGATGTTTCGTGAGGAACCCATAAGCTTATTTGCTCCATGTGGTGAAGGATATCAGATGTGTAACTGTGAACTGTATGAACAAAAGAAGCACAGAAAGGAACGAACACACCTTGAGCTGCCTCTACTGCTGGTATGTACTTATGTAGTTCTTTAACAAAGTTTAATACACTACGAAGAACTGCTTTTCTGTCTTTAATTCCTTCTGATGTATTCATGTACACCTCTCTCTTTGGGAGTTCTTCACCTCTGTTAAACCTTTCCCATTCCAAATGAATTTCTTCCTGAATTATTTCTTGGATGGAATGTTGCAGCGTACGCTGTAACATGTTAAGATATCCACTTTCCACTAGGCATGATCTGAAAGAAAAAAATTCTCATAAACAAAGTAAAAATTATAACATGTTAATTTTGAAGTATAAAAAACTAGAAAAATTTCTTGAATTATACATTTCATTCCAGGCTTGGCATGACCAGGTGGCTAAGGCACTTGACTTGTAATCTGAGGGCCACTGGTTCGAATTCCAGTCACACCAAAAAGCTAGCCATTTCAGCCATGGGGGCATTATAATGTGACAGTCAATCCCATTATTCGTTAGTAAAAAAGAGGCCCAAGAGTTGGCAGTGGATGGTGATGACTAGCTGCCTTCCCTCTAGTCTTACACTGCTAAATTAGGGACAGCTAGTGCAGATAGCCCTCAGGTAGCTTTGTACAAAATTCCAAAGGAAGCCAAAAAACATTTCATTCATATTATTGTATTTTATTGTATCTAATATTAATTTTCTCAGAAGTAAGATGAAACAGTTTTTGTCCCTACATTTTCATTTAGCTTCATGCAATATTTTAACAAGTTTCACACATCTTATTACAAGTCACTATCGGCTACTATATCATACACGTGAATTTGATCACAGGAATCTTATTCATAATTAAATTTCAGTTCTGTCCTTTACTATTCTGACATTTGTTTACACACAAACTCAGGATGATTCTAGATTATTATACTTTTAACTGCCATTCCAACTGACAACAAAAACAGAAGAAAATTGAAAAGCGCATTTGCAGGAGTGAAAAGAAATCAGTATTATTCCATAATTTTGTAGAAATGATCAATTTAAAGTTGATGTTTTCCTTACATGAAAATGTATTTCTGATAGATATTCACCCCAACACATACATAGTTCAGCTATAATTCTTGTACATCTGCCTCAGGGATGTGCATACCACTTGTCTTCAGCAAACTCCCATCCAATCTCATAAGATTTCTTGTGAATTGCATTACTGTACAATGATATCATTTTGCAGCAAAAGCCCTCCACCAATATGAGGGTGATATACCTCTATGCAGAGCAAAGCCCACTGTGCACTTGCACTTGAGAATGTCATTCTTTGATGAGGAAGAGAGTACAAAGGTGCACCAGAAGTGAGGATGGGTAAAGAGACAACCATCAGAAATATATCTTCAGATTATGTTAACTTCCAAGACAACACCACACCTCTACACACTGTTCAGTTAGAATCCCACACTAAAATGGTGGAGGGGCCAGTGAGAGATGAGCTTCTTGTAAAAAAGTGTCTGAAGAAGTCCCACGAAGTGCTACACCTGGTTGGTTGATTGGTTGGATGACTCACTGTTTTCTGACACAAAGCAGCTAGGCTATCTGCACCAAACATCCGGTAAAAAGGTAAAAGTAAATTTTGTAAAATTCATAAAAGGAAATTAAGGTAAAACAAAGTTTAAAAAATATATAAATAGCATAAAACTAATGTTTAATCTAGTCTACAACATTAAGAGAAACACTACAGTAATAGAAGTCATAAAGGACTTTCTGTAGCATAACTGTAATTATCATAACTCACCAGGAAGACTAACAGGTAAGTACAAAAACCATCAGTCACCTGAAGTTGGCCTTAACAGTCCTGGTTCAGAGTTATTTGACATTATGGCCATTTTTAAAAAGTAAAGTATAAAAAGTTTTAAAAGATGTGTAGCAAAATTTTAATAATAACTCACCAAGATGAGTAACAGGTAGTTAAAACGGATAGTTCAAACAGCAGCGTTAGTTACCTGAAGTTGGCCTTACCAGTCCTGGTTCCAAGTTATTTGACGTTATGGCCATTTTTAAAAAGTAAAGTAAAAAAAGTTTTAAAAGATGTGTAGCAAAATTTTAATAATAACTCGCCAGGATGAGTAACAGGTAGTTCAAATGGATAGTTCAAACAGCAGCGTTAGTCACCTGAAGTTGGCCTTTCCAGTCCTGGTGTCGAGTTATTTAATGTTACGGCCATTTTCTAATTTCAAATCAAAGTAGCGAGACTGTGATTCTTAAAAAGGGATCCACATTAAAAAAGGTTTAATATATAAATTAAAAAACTTAAATGGAATTAGAAAGATTAATGGGCTTTAAAAAACTGAAAACTTTACCAAGGTGGACAGTGTCACCATCACCAATAACATTATCTAACATTATGGACAAACTTTGGGACAGAACATGTTTAAAATGGTCCCATCATTGAGAGTCGTAATGATGGCAAGAAAGTAAAATTTGGATTATTGTGATCTGAGTGTTACACAGACTACACATTGGTGCATCAATCCCAGATAAAAGAAAACGTTGAGTTAAAAACTGCGACAAATTTGTGGTCTAGTTAGAACAACTTCCTCTTTCTGATCCTTATGGAAGCAAGATGACAAAAGTCCAATATAGGGTTTTATTTGGAAAAGCTTGTTTTCGCATTGCTCACTCCAAGTCGACTGCCAGCTGGCACTGAGCTGTGTCTTGAATACAGGACCATAGTCTATGTATGGAACAGGCACAGAGCTGATAATGCCAGAGCAGATAGATTTAGCTGCAGCTCATTCCTGTGAATACCAATGTGGCCCGATATCCAGAAAAACTGGATTGAAGTAGATGTTAATGAGAAATGGGTTAGTTGGTTTTGAATATCAGCGAGAAAAGGATGTGAACCAACGTGAAGCAATTCCAGGGCCAGTAGAGAACTAATCAAGTCAGTATAAATAGTGCAGTTTGAGTACTGCTTAGCTTCTGTGTGATCCAGGGCAAGAGAAATATCATGCAGTTCAGCAGTGAACACAGAAGCTGTAGAGGGGATTCTGCACACAACCACCAAACCCCAACAAACCATGGCAGAGCCCACACACTCACCTGATTTTGAACCATCTTCATAAATAGGAATGGAAAGATGGTTCGAAAGATGTTCAGCAAATAAAAGACAGTACTTTGAATCAGGAGTATCTGCTTTTCTCAGATGACTTAAAGAAAGGTCACATTTGGGGATTGTAATAAGCCATGGTGGGATGGGCTGACTAGTGGATAAAGCAATGTTATCCAAGGACAGACCCAATTCATCCAACTGCACCTGGATACGAAGGCCAAAGGAGCATTGGCAGACCATCTGTTCTGAAAAAGTATGGCCCATCGAGGAAGGAAAACACAACCCCAGGTGGGATGCTTTGGTAAGGAACGAAGTTTGGAAGCATATAGTAAAGACAGTTGCAAACGATGGAGGTGCAAAGAAGGTTCATGAGACTATGTATAAGCTCTGAATTGGGGAAGCACAGAAAGCCCCAGTGCAGAGCCGAAGTCCTTGATGATGAATGGGGGCAAACCCATAGACCAGTGATCCATAGTTAAGTTTTGATTGAAAAAGAGCACGATATATCTTTAGCATAGAACACTGATTCACTCTCCAAGTGGTGGTAGAGAGGACATGGAGGATGTTCAGTGCTCTTGTACATTTGACCCGTATCTGCTTGATGTGTGGTATAAGGGTTAGCTTATGGTCAAAGTAGAGTCCTAAGAACTTTGTCTTAGGGACCACAGGAAGCACAACTTCACTGATACGGAGTTCAGGATCAGAGTGAATATTCCATTGGCAGCAAAAGTGCATGCAAATGGTTTTAGAGAGAGAAAAATTAAAACCGTTTGCTGTGATCCACTTCAGTAAATGATTGAGGGCAGTCTGAAGCTGCTGCTCAATATGTCACATTCAACGAATGACATGAGATGTAAAAGCCATTGACATAGAGCCCATTTGCAACAGTGAGAAGGAGTTGTTCAGTGATGGCATTAATTTTTATACTGTAAAGTGTGACACTCAAAACACAGCCCTGAGAGACTCCAAGTTCCTGTAGAAAAGAACGAGAAAGTGTTGAACCCACACAAACTTGGAATCTTCTGTCCATTAAAAAATTTTTTTAAAAAATTGGCAAATGGCCACGCAACCCATATATATATAAGGATATATATATAAGAATTGTAAAATTCCATATCTCCATGTTGTATCACAAGCCTTCTCAATGTCAAAGAATATTGATACAAGATGTTGTAATTGAGAAAGGCTTCTCTGATTGATGTTTCAAGTCGATTTATGTGGTCCATGGCGGAGCTTTGTAGTCGGAACCAACACTGGGTGGGCAAGAGGAGATTGTTTGATGTGAGGAACCAAACAGGACGAGCATTAACCATCCTCTCTAAGATCTTACAGAGACAGCTCATCAAAGAAATTGGACGGTAGTTTGAAGAAATCTTGGGATCCTTCCCAGGCTTAGAGAAAGATAGGATAATAGCCTGCCACCAGGCATCAGAAAAAAACATTCTCCTGCCAGATTCGGTTAAAAACAATCATAAGAATAGCAAGAGAAGCAGGAGATACATGATGCAGCCAGTTAGTGTATATCGTCAGGTCCAACTAATATACTGCCAGACCGATGAAGGGCCCGGTTTGAGTTCCACCAGTGTAAAGGGACGATTACAGTCATAGAGACAATCCGCTTGAAAGGAAAGAGGTGATCGCTTTGTCCGAGACGTAATAGCCAAGAAGGTGAAGGAAGAAGCAGAAGTGCTAGATAACTGGCAAAAGGTTTCACCTAGAGTATTGGTGATGCTTCAGGTATCAGCTACTTCCTGGTCATCAGAGAGCAAGATCGAGAGGAAGACAGAATTGTATTGCCCACTGACCTTTCATATCTTGTCCCACATGACTTTGGAATTGGTGGTAGAGGATATGCCGATTGTGAACTTAATCCAAGATTCCATCTGGCTTTGACCTCGTATCCACCTAGTGTGTGCACGAGCCCACTGCAAAGCAATGCGGTTCTAGAGTGTGTGATATCTAAGGAAAGTATCTTAGGCCCATTTTTGAGCCTTCTGTGCCATGTGGCAGGCAGGATTCCACCATGGACAAGAATATAATGGAAAACGTGTTGAGGTTTTAGGTAAAAATTGAGCAGATGCTTGTATAATATAGTTAGTTACGGCTGCCACACAGTCATCTATTGATGGCTTACAGACAATGACAGGATCAAATACTGCGAGAGCAGTGAAAGAGGGCCAGTTTGCCTGATCCAGCCTCCACGTGGGCACAATGGTCGGGTGCCATTGACCACAGCTAGTCTCTCTTGAAATTGTAGGAAAATGATCACTGCCTCATGTATTATTGTCAACCCTCCATGAAAAATGGGAGAATAATGAAGGGGAACAAATTGAGAGATCAATAGCAGTAAAGGACTGACTAGGTGCATGGAAATAAGTAGAAGAACCAGTATTGAAAAGAAAAAGGTTGTGGTCAGAGAGCATACACTCTACAGAGTGACCGCTCCTATCAATATCAGCACTTCCCCAGAGGGGATGATGTCCATTAAAGTCCCCCAGGATGAAAAACGGAGACAGCAACTGTTCAAATGAGAGCATCAAGGTCTGATTGATTATATGTCTCTCCAGGTGACAGGTAGAGAGAGCAAACAGTGATGGTATGACCCAAGGAAACATGGATGGCTACGGCTTCCAAGGGTGTGTCGAGTGGCAAAGACAGGGTGGGCACATGTTGATCAACCGACAGTGCAATCCCTCCATGTACTCGTCCATCACACAACCTGTCATTTCCCTACAAAGAAAACTGCTGAAAGGTGAATGTATCGGCAAGTTTCAGAAATGTTTCCTGTAAGGAAAGACATACAGGATGGTAGGAAGCAATCAGTGATTTGATGTCATCCAGATTAAAATACAAACATCGAAAGTTCCATTGCATCAAGGTGGCCATTTTTATTTATGTGTAGGTGAATTGGGTGGAGAGCCCTTGTATTTATGACCACATCTTCTTTTCTTTATTTTCTCTATTCGAGGTAGGTCTGTTGATCTCCATAGATTCTGCCCTGGGTTGATTGGGCAGGTCTTTGTTGTTGGAAGAAAATTCTAGTGACCGAGGATGTGAACGAATGATTGTTTTGCATCTTGGGATGAGAGAGAAAGATGGATCTGAGGAAATGCTTGTACCTGGAACCAAAGGATGTGGATCTTGGGGTTTGGTGGAATGTATATGAGGGACAGAGATAGGTGTAGAAGTTGATTCATCAACTTTTTTAAACATGGAGTTCAAAAGACTTCATCTGGTTTGAGAATGATTCTTTTGGAGGCATAGTGAGATCTATCTGCACTCCCACTGTAGATGTGGAATGAAGTGCAGCAACTTTCGAGCCTCAGGGTAAATAATGTTTTGAATTGTTTTCAAACGCTGCACCTCTTTTTCTCCAAACCATTCAGGACAAGAATGAAAGTAGGATGAGTGACAGCCATTGCAACTGACACACTGAGGGTCCGTTTCCCATCATAAGCATTGTGGTCTTTGCCACTGCAACAAGCACACATCAAGGAACCACAAGATGATGTATTTGAGTGACTGTACCGCTGATACTGCAAACATCTGAGAGGGTTTAGAATGTATGTCTGTACCTTGCAATTAAGATAACCTGCCTTGATGGTAGCAGGTGGATGCTGTGATGTAAATATCAGAATGAGGACAATGGTTGGCATCATAATTCCATCTTTGTGAGTTGAGATCGCCTCACTTCAGAAACTCCTTGGGTGGAGAAACCAGTGAGGATCTCTGACTCGGGAATGCTCTTCAAATCCTTCTCAACAGTAACTCCTCGTGACAAATGTAAAGTAGCATGAGGCATAACCTCAACAGGTATATTCCCAATTGCCTTTGAATGCAAGAGGAGTTCACTGTGTTGAGATGTGGATGTTTCCACCAATGTGTTATGAGAGTGAAGCTTCTTTACTGACTTTGGAGAGCCAGCAAGTCCCTCTAGTCCCTTCCAAATGAAAAAGGGAGACATTTGCCCTAAAGGTTTGTCTGTAAGAGAATGTAGTATAAGGAAATAAGGTACAGATGTTATGCATGTTGAAAATTGCTGCTCAGAACCTTCAAGACGTGATCATTTACCTATGTACTGTTTTTTCACTATTTTATTCAAGGTTTTATTTGGAGGATCCATAAAAAAAAAGAATATTTCTGTGCCCACTGACCCCACCCACCATGGAGCCCTATGAGGAGACACACTACAATATCAAACAAGGACACTGCAGCAACACCAGGGTTTTGTGCACACTATACCCAAACACTAAGATCAGATACAATGTCCACAACACCTGTTAAAAACATCCAACACGGATACTTGATCGACCCTATCCTAAGTGGACCAGCTAACTGACCCTAGGGGGGCCACCACAAGGCTGCCCATCTACAGGAATTCAAGACCAAAGTGATGTGTTCGGGTTGAACCTCCTCTCTCTTTACAAGTCACCATGCACAGCAAACAGGGAAAGTTCTGTTGTTTCAGTTTACCTTCTCTGGGAGGTCCCCTCACCATGCACAGCAATCCACAATGAGGGGCACTGACTAGAGACACACTGAAAGTGTCACCCCCACTTACCTTATTGGTACTCAACTGTATATCATCCCAGCCCTATCAGTGAGAGTTCTCTGTACACCAACACCCTCGTGGCTAGATTCTCCCATGCCCCATTTGATGAATATTGACAGTGGGAGGACCTGCAAAAATACCCATACTCTTATTGGTCCTTCAGTCTGAAAAGATCTCTTACCAGAGACAGTGGAATGGATGACCATGAAATTCTATTTTCAAAAGTGAGCCAGGGAAAAAGACAAAACACACCTGCAGAATAGGTATGGTATTGACTGAACAAAAGGTAAATACACATAGACATACCTCAAGAATATATCAAGTGGTCTTGAACAAAATACCATCTCAAAGTAGGCACATAAGGTATCATGGCAGAAGGTACGAGTTATTTCCATTAACCTGGCTCAAGGAAGATTTTGGAAAATAAGTATACCCTGGGAGGCACCATCAGCCACCTGATAGGATAGATAAATGTGAAAGGGGCTCTGAAAGAGAAATAGTATGTATTCTTCTTACAGACAGTATAATGAGAGAAGAATACTTACATGCAGAAGCCAAAAACTATCAGTAGATTAAACAATCAAAAAAGTTTAGGGGAGATTAATTTATGGAGAACAACCAGATGCTTGTCTACAGAGGCTTGTCCTAGGGATGCCAAAGAAAAATGTACGAGAAGGAAAAAGGTGACAAATCAAATGCAAAAAAAATGTGGAAGTCTGCAAGAATCCCCAACTCATGACAAACAAAGGAGGTAATGGACACACTGAACCACCCAACAGGACATGGGAATCAACCTGGATCCAATAGGATAGAGATGGGAAAGAAGTGTGGGCAATCTACCAAGCTGTTAAAAGACTAAGGAAGGAGAAATTGGATTATGGAGAGGGATATAGAAGCATGATAGAGAAATGTGCAAAAAGCAACCATAGGATAAACAACCAAACAGCTGCAATAGTAGACGAAAAGGAAGAAGATGCCAGAATAAAGGGATGGCCCTAAAAGCAGGAAACCAATGTACAAAATAGAGCAAATCAAATTAAAATCTGAGTTAGGAAGCAAAATGAAGAGGAAGGAGAGAATTCAGGGATAGCAAACACTTTGTGGTACTGAGAGAGAGGAGAAAGGCCATGTACAAATGTACAAGGCCTCCTGATAAAGGCAGGTGATAAAGTTGAAATCTGCAGGCTGACCCTCCCTATACGAACATCTGCAAAGAATATGGTGTAAAATATTTGCAATTTTATTCCAAAGGTCGATATCGACATGGCATTTGAAAATGTTACTTGTTCAATATATATGGTTCTGTAATGTGTTATAGTTTTCTATATTGTATCACACGTCTATTGACATAAATCAGTGAATTTTAGCTCCTAAAAATTATAGTTTTTTTTAAATTAACAAATTATGTTTTGTTTCAATTGTCTGACCAGCTACTCCTATACCACTTCAGTTCCATCATTTTCACTTGTACGTTTCTGATACTTTTTACTTACTCATGTTTCCACAGAATCTTTGTTGTAAAACTGTGTAGTAAAATATATATATTTACTTAATAAAGTAAATCACACTGGGTTTTAAAAATTTTTTGTATATAATAATTTCTAATGTTTTTGCAGTTGACAGATCATAACACAGACACTTTCATTAATGTAGAATCTGTTAGTGAAAAATGGCTTCATGAAAAACAAGAACTAAGGTACAGAAACACGTGGAACTGTGTATAAAGAAATTTATATTAGCACCTGGTATTCTTCTAATAAAGAAGAAATGTTGTGGAGTGTATGATGTCTCTCATGCAGAAGAACAGGGCCAGCATGCAACAGAGGTCAACTTCTGATGAAGTGGATCTCCTGGCCTATGCAGTGACTGCACACTGGGAATATTGTAATGTTTACATCCTCTACCCTAAGAATGTAGCCAAACATACTGATAAACTTTACAGAGAGTTCAAGAAGAATGTTCAGTAAGTTAGACTGAATGATATTTAGAAGACCGAAATGAAAGTTTACAATGAAGAAATGATGTAACTGTTTGACACATTTTGTGAGGATGAGAGATGGACTAAACTTGAAAAACAACATGGTTTTATGATGAGTCAGATGGAATTGGACTTCTTGCAGGATATGAGAGGACCAAGAAGAGTTGGTGGATCACCAATCACAAATATCCAGAGAACATCATAACGTGAAGAACATAGGATAATGTTGAAAGAATTTAAGAAAAAGGAAGATGTAGACAAGAGTTAGTTAAAATGAAGCAGACCTGAGGGCAGATAGTGCTAATAATGATGAGGAAAACTGCAATAGGAAAGACGATGATGAATATGAACTACAGATGGAAGTAGATAAAGTGAAAGGAGGAACCCAGAAAAAGTTCATGTACTTGTTACTACTTAGTCTTCTAGTTCTACATATAATATGCTATATTAATTTTAGTATATCTGAGAAATAGTCAGGAAAAATTAGTCTAAGTTCTACTGGGTATTTGACAAGCTTAAAAGAAAATTCCACTGTTCTAATACTTTAGCAGCTGCAGCTCTAAATGAAGTTGCCAGTGGCCTATTTGGAAGGAGCTACAAATACAATGACCAAAATGAACAATGTGTTCATCTCGACACTGCACAACGTGTAAAATATCCGAGACTCTAGCAAAGCCTAAGGTGCTCTTACATGCATTGTTGAAGTAATGAAATCTGAGGATGTAGTCATTACATATCACAGTGATGGATCAAAAAGGCAGGAATGCTGATGGACTCTCTGTTCAAGATGTTACCATTGATGGCAAGTACAGGCCTTTTCTAACATTACCTATTGCAAGTGAGAGTTGCTCCAACCTTGCAAAACTTTAAGTTAACTGTTCTGAACACTCTTGTTGTTTAGTGACATTAAAGCGACAAATATTCTTTAAAAATTTACATTCCAGGAAACAGATGCCACAGTTCATAATTTGTGATACTTGTATCATGAAGCAGAAGTTAAAAGCTTTCCCGACTGGTATGATAAAATCACTGACACACCTGCCTGTATTGTGGACTTTTTAGAATTTCTAACTGTGTTTCTTGTTTGTTCTGCTGTACTTGGGATCCATTTAATTGAGTATTACCTCTCCATCACATACTTTAATCTTGTATGTTATGATCAGGTAGTTCCAACTATGCAGCAGTTGAAAAAAAAATGATCTTGTGAAATGAGACACTGATGAGAAGAAACATGCCAGGATAAAGAGATAGCCCATTTCTCACCAATATTGCCCAGGAGAGGTGGTCCCTCAAGATACAGCTCTCAGCAAATGATAGGCAATATAAACCTGATGTGAATGGGCTCAAAAATTGATATCAATTGCAAAGAAATATGAAACAGGAGCCTCACGAGCTGTTGGTGGAAGAAATTATCATGAAAGAGACAGAGTGAAATATCACCAAGCGATACAGAGGTAGAAGTGGGAATGGGAACATAAAAGAAATGTACCTCAAAAGTACTAGTTCCTCCTCCTAAACATGTTCTCACTCTTGATTTAAAGTCTTCCTGTTTTTCTCATCTTTTCTTGATCAGTGGTCTTTAGTTTAACACTCTCAGCAGTGACCACCACAATGTACAAATATCTGGGTACTTTTCTTCTGGTGATGGTCTCACTTTCTGCTGACAGTCATTTCCATTTCTCCACATTTATATCTATTCACTTCCCTCTATATGAATCTACATTATTTTTCACCAAGTCCATGGTTGATGTGATTGATTGATTGATTGATTTAGTGTTTTATGGCACAAAGCAGCGAGGCTATCTGCGCCAGACATTCGGTAAAAATGTAAAAAAAAAAATAAAAATAAATAAATAAATGTAGTAATAGACATAAATGGAAATGAAGGTAAAACAAAAAAGTATAAAACCAATGTTGACACCTAGTCTACAATGTTAAGATAAAAGGCAGAGTATAAGAAGTTGTAAGGTATTTACTCTAGCAAAAAGGTAATGATCATAACCATGGAAGATTAACAGGTAAGTTCAAGAACCACCGTCAATCACCTGAAGTTGGCCTTTCCAGTCCTGGTTCCGGGTTATGTGTCATAGCAGCTATTATCAAAATGTAAAAGAATAAAAGTTTTAAAAGACACTCCACAAAATCGTAATAATGAGTAGCCAAATGTCCAGTAAAAAGATAAAGTCAAGTAAATGGAGTAAAATTTGTAAAAGTAAATGAAGGTAAAAACAAAACAGCAATTAAAACAGAAAATGGTGTAAAAACCAATGTTGACATCCAGTCAACAAAGTTGTAAAGAACTACCTGTAGCAGAATTGGAATGATCGTAACCCGCCAGGAAGACTAACAGGTAAGTATAAAAACCACCGTCAGTCACCTGAAGTTGGTCTTTCCAGTCCTGGTTCCGGGTTATGAGTCAATATGGCCAGTACTAAAAAGTTAAGTAGTAAAAGTGTGAAATGATATGCAGCAAAAGTATAATAACAACTCGCCAGGATGACTAACGAGTAGTTTAAACAGGAGCGTTAGTCACCTGAAGTTGGCCTTTCCAGTCCTGGTGTCGAGTTATTTAATGTTCTGGCCATTGTCCAATGTCAAATTGAAGGAGAGAGATTAAAACTGTAAAAAAGGAACCACAATTAAAAAGGTGTAATGAATAAATATGCAACACTTAAATGAGATTAAAAAAGGTTAATGGCCATTAAAAAAATTAAAAACATTATCAAGGTGGACAGAGTCACCATCACCAATAACTCTGTCCAATGTTACAGATTGACCCTGGGAAAAAATATGTTTAAAATATTGCCGTCGTTGAGAATTGTAACGATGGCAAAAAAGTAAAACCTGGCTGATAGTGATTTGAGTGTTACACAAACTACACATTGGTGCATCAGTTCCAGATAAAAGAAAATGATGAGTTAAAAAACTGTGACCAATGCGTAGCCTAGTGAGAACAACTTCCTCCTTCCGAACTTTACGGAAGCTAGATGGCCAAAGTCCAATTTTGGGTTTGATTTGAAAAAGTTTGTTGTCACGTTGCTCATTCCAAGTGGACTGCCAGCTGGCACGGAGCCGAGCCTTGAAGACAACACCATAGTCCATGTACGGAATAGGCATAGGAGTGATGGTGCTGAAGCAGACATATTTAGCTGCCATGTCTGCAAGCTTGTTCCCGCGAATACCAACATGGCCTGATATCCAGAAAAACTGGATTGAAGTAGCTACTAATGAGAAATGGGCCAGTCGGTTTCGAATATCAGTGAGAATAGGATGTGAGCTAACGTGTAGCGATTCCAAGGCAAGTATAGAACTAAGCGAATCAGTATAAATAGTGCAGTTGGAGTACTGCTCAGCTGCAATATGATCCAGGGCAAGAGATATGGCATACAGTTCAGCAGTGAACACAGAAGCTGTAGAAGGGATTCTGCGCGCAACTGCTGACCCATAGCAAACCATAGCAGAGCCCACTGAATTACCTGATTTGGAACCATCTGTATAAATGGGAACTGAATGATTGTTTGAAAGATATTCATTGAATAAAAGACGGTACTTCCAATCTGGAGTATCTGCCTTTTTTAGGTGACTGAAAAAAAGGTCACATTTGGGGGCTGTAATAAGCCATGGTGGGATGGGCTGACCTGTGGAATCTGCAATGTTATCCAAGGACAGACCCAATTCATCCAATTACTCCCGGATGCGAAGGCCAAACGGAGCAATGACAGATCGTCTGTTCTGAAAAAGTACTGCCCACCGAGGAAGGAAAACACATTTCCAGGTGGGATGCTTTGGTAAGGAATGAAGTTTCGAAGTATATTGTAAAGATAGTTGCAAATGGCGAAGGTGTAGAGAAGGTTCATGAGATTCAATGTATATACTTTGAACTGGAGAGGTACGGAAAGCCCCAGTGCAGAGTCGAAGTCCTTGGTGATGAACGGGGTCCAGCATCTTTAAGGCCGAGGCTCTGGCAGAGCCATAGACCATTGATCCATAATCGAGTTTCGATCTAATAAGAGCACGATATACCTTTAACATTGAACAGCAATCTGCCCCCCAACTGGTAGAAGAGAGAACACGGAGGATGTTCAGTGCTCTTATGCATTTGACCCAAAGCTGCTTTAAGTGTGGTATAAAGGTCAGTTTACGATCAAAGATAAGCCCCAAGAACTTGGTCTCCGGGACCACTGGCAGCAAAACTTCACCGATATGAAGTTCAGGATCAGGGTGAATACCCGTTGACGGCAAAAGTGCAGGCATACAGTTTTGGAGAGAGAGAAATTAAAGCCGTTCGCCAGAGTCCACTTCTGTACACAATTGAGGGCGGTTTGTAGTTGCCGCTCAATATATCTCATGTTTGACAACTGACACGAGATGTGAAAGTCGTCGACATACAGCCCATTCACAACAGTGAGAGGGAGTTGTTCAGTGATGGCATTTATCTTTATACTGAAGAGTGTAACACTCAATACACAGCCTTGAGGGACTCCAAGTTCCTGTACAAAAGAACGGGAAAGTGTCGAACCCACACGAACTTGGAATCTCCTGTCCATTAAAAAATTTTTAATAAACATGGGTAGATGGCCACGTAACCCATATGTATGGAGGTCTCGCAAAATGCCATACCTCCATGTTGTGTCGTAAGCCTTCTCTATGTCAAAGAATATTGATACAAGATGTTGGCGGTTGAGAAAGGCTTCTCTGATAATGGTTGATGTGTCAAACACTTTCCTACACATCTATCTTAAGTTGTCCTCCCTTTGTAGTCTATACTCCATTTTTTTCATTTTCCTGTTCCTTGTTTCACTTTTTGACTTAACATTTGCTCCTCTTATATTTTCTGACATTGTGTGGGTCTTTGCCTCCCATATTTAAGGCCTGGGGCTGGACTTTCCATTCCTGAACTATTACCTTCTATTACTCCATTCTTAGATATTTTCTCTTCCTTTCTTTTCTATGGCTACTTGATTGGGAGTGGGGTACTTATCCTGGGATCTACATTCTTTCTGACACCCATTCTTCTTGTCTCAACCAAGTTAAGCCAACTTTTTTGCCTCTGACCTGTGACACGACTAACCAAGTTTTACAATTCTCATTCTCCTATATGAGAGGTTAATTTGCTTTTGAGGACTCTGGTTTCCTCAGAACCTTTCATTTCTTTGGGTCCAGCACTGATGTGTCTCCAACTATGCATTTACAAACCAATGATTTTTGTTCTTGGGGTCCATTTTCCTCTATATTAGCATTTCCTTGAGGTGTTGTCTTGGTGATTGGACTATGTCCAGATTACTTCCTGCATTTGCTTACTGCCTCAAACACAAATTTATTCCCTTGAAAATGGAAGTGAGGAAAGAGATAAATATGAAATAACAGAAATAACTGCTAGCATAAAGCGAGCCCAATAGCAGAAAGATTCTACATGTGTGATTGTCACTAATAAGAGTGGTTTTATTTACCTTAAAAAGTTTTCAATTTTTATGTATTAGTTAACTTTATAATAATAAAAAATACACATCAAAAACAAGAAATAAAGTACTTAAATGGGTCTTCCACTTTTTACTCTTGACTTGTGGCAGTTAAGACTGAATTGAAGAACTGAGCCAGCCATCATGAGCAAGACAATTAAAAAGAAAGGTTGTAATAGACAAAAGCAACAGTAAAACAGGGAACTAGAGGCTAACTTAGCCGCTAAGTGTCTATTTAATAGTGAAACAAAGTCCCAGGAAAGTAACTCTTGAGAAAAATTTTACTGAACCCAATACAAACAAGCAGATTTGTAACCAACATCAAGCAGGAAAGGACTGAGAACCATGAGGTCTATCATTGTGGATAACTAAAAGAAGCAAATTAGGGTGTTGAAAAAGTGTCTGGAACCATGGACGAGGTTATCAATCACCATGTCTGGAACCATGGACAAGGTTATCAATCACCATGTCTGCAACCATGGACGAGGTTATCAATCACCATATCTGCAACCATGGACGAGGTTATCAATCACCATGAATTGTGGACTACAAACAACTACTAGAAACCAATGAAAGACTAGAATTGGGTTGAGTGAAATAGAAGGAAGATTGGATACTAAACTCTCATCTTTACGGGAACAAGAAGAAAGATGGGAGTGTACAAATTAATAATGACTGTTTGTTGTGAAAATGTTTTTATGACTAAAATCCTTTCAATTAGTCATCTAATTTTCTCTACCACTATCCGTTATTGTACAAAATAACTGTAGTCAAATATAAATTTCATTACATACTATTATTTGACATTCTTCTTTGCATCATAAGTTTTGTTTATCTGCATATTTGACAACTAACCCTGCCTTGAAACAGCTAAGACAATAGACCTTTGGTTTCTATGCAGTATTTCACAAAGAATTTCTGACTTGTTATTGTTAAATAATGATTCTAAACACCTTATCAAACAGCTAAGACAATAGACCTTTGGTTTCTATGTAGTATTTCACAAAGAATTTCTGACTTGTTATTGTTAAATAATGATTCTAAACACTTTATCAAGTACTTTCACTTATTCAACATGAGGTCAGAGTTTAGTTGTAGCTCATAACAGATAAATCTGGACAACTGTTCTTAAACAAATTTTGTGTAAAATCCATAATATTTGTCTATGAAGGAAATGCTAATAATACTGGAAGGACATCAACATACCACTACAACACAACATCAGCAACAGAAACCAAGGTTTAAGTATTTCACACAAACATACCTCCAATCCCAGGACAAAGAGGCACAGTTTTCACTTCCATAGGAAGCAGTCTTGGTCTGGTGAAAGGGTGACTGTTTAGGGCTTTCATCTGGAAATGAGCTGTTTACACCTAAAAAACCCCAAGCATATCTTAACTGTTGAGAAATGCTAAATTTTGAACATATATTTTCAATAATGTTCAATGGTTTCTTTATAATTTTTCTAAATTCAAAAATATTTTACTATCATAATACTATAGTTCATTAAAACATTTACAAACCAACAAGAGTACAATAATATACTATATTAAATCAACCATTATCTCCTTTTAAATTACTGAAAATTAATATCTGTAAGTAATAATACATAATTAAAAAACATTACTTTCTGAAAAATGATAAAACATTAAAAAATTATATTTGGAATGTCCTAAAAATCTCTTTTGATGCACAAAAACAATAAAGCTACAAGTTCCACTTTTCTACAAACAGAATAGCTCTGAAACACTTATAAAAACTAATTTCATTAATATCTCTATTATATGTAAAGGAAGCTTTAAAACCTTTATTTCCTTTTGACTTTAGCAAAGAAACACTACACATAGCACCACACAATTCACCATACAAATAAAATTTGCTTTCAGCTTTCAGTCATAAAGTAATATATTTACTCCAAAAACCATTGTTTTTATTATTATTTGTCTCACCTCCTAGGAGTTGGAAGCAAATACTTTGAGCAGCAAAGTTTGAGTCATCGCATACAGGACCTCCTGTATGGAGTGAATTAATTTGTTCCTCAAACTTCAGAAATGCTTCAACCATATTCAAGATAATATCTGTGAGTTGACAAATTGCCATATGTTCTTTCTCTTTATTCTCATTAAATTTTGTTGTCCAGTTTTTCCCACATTCTACTGTTAAAGAAGATTTTCTTGTATCAAGGTAAGTGTCATTCATAATGACACTTAAAGAACCTTTTGACACCAGTGACCCTTTACTTTTTGTGCTCTTAAAGCTTTTACCATTCCATCTGTCTGAACGAGATTTACCAGACCCAGGGTGAACCTCAACAGATAGTCTGTCCTGTTCTACTATGTCAACAAATACACCTTTTTCCTCAAATATCAATGTCTCCAAATATTCTTCTGAAATGGCAGAATCACATTGTTGTTCCTGACTATGGTTCATGAAACACTGGTTTTTCTCTTTTAAACAAAAAATTAATTTCACTATGTCTGGCCAGGTTTTCTGTTCTTGTCTCAACCCATCTAAAACTCTCAGAACACTTGAGACATGATCTGCAATGAATTCAGTGTAATTTTTCTGGACTTCAGTCCAGGTCACCACAAGAGGTTGAAAGTAACCAATGCATACCATCTCTAGGTCTTCTATAATACAGTGCAGACAGAAAGACAGTAAGCAAAATAAGCAACATGAGAGCTCCTCAGAAGCTTCTATACAAGGACATTTGAAAAGTTTTAGTTGCTTCCTGCGTAATCTCCTATGAAAATCCCAAACTGAAGTAGCATCTAGAACAGAACAAATTATCTTTAAATAGTATCTAAAAGCAGCTTTTTTCACTAAACGACTGCAACCACTGTCTCCTATCAAAACAGACTGCAGGTGGCTATTAATGTAACTTTCCACATGAAAGCAAATACAGTTCCAAAGAGCTTCTGTTGCTTTCTCAGCACTAAGGCTAGGAATATCTGAACTGACTCTTTCAGAACAAAATGAACAACACAGACATGTTGACGTAATCAGTTCAAGCCCACACTGTCTTCTCAATTCTTCCAAGTGGCTTAACAGCTGCTCAAGACATCCCACATCGTAATGTATACAGGCAACCTGTAAAAAATATAAAAAATAACTACTAGTGATATTTTCTTGTTAAATACTAGATAGGACAAGAAATAAGGTTTAAGCAGAATAAACAACCGTTTCTAATGTAATAAAATGTTTAAAAATTTTACAACTCATGGCTGAGTGGAAAGGGAAAAACAACACAACACTAACTTTTTAATAATTAAAACAACACAACACTAACTTTTTAATAATTAAAACAACACAACACTAACTTTTTAATAATTAAAACAACACAACATTAATTTTTAATAATTTCCATAAATATCAAGTCATAATAAATTTGCTTCCACCCAAATATCAAAAGCAAAAAATATTATGATTTAAACTATTTTTATAACTAAATGTATATACATTTAAAAAGATTAAAAACAGAAAGGAAGAACAGCATGGCAGCACATCAAAACCTTGGAAGTGATGTAATGAAATGCAAGTTCATAAGAAAGAGAATAAAGAAATAAAAATTGCAGCCACAATAGAAATATCCAAGATCAGGATACAAATCATAAGATGGATCATTATACAATGTGTTCTGGTTTGTTAAGATACTGGTGGAAGACCCAAATTGTGTTGGGGGAAAACCCTCCTTCCAATTTAACCTCAACTCTCAGGGCCTCACATGAGTAAAACAAAAAAAAACTTTGAGCAGAATAGAGTGACTTAGCTCACACTGTCCCATTTATTTACCATTTTTTACTGTCAGAAGCCAGTTATGTGAAGGTTATTGGTCACAATAAAGAGAAAAATTACAAAAGATAAAATAAAAAGTTACAACTAAAACATAAAGCAGCAAGAAATAGAAAATACTACATCAATGAGAGAGACAGTAAAGATATCCTTTAAGTTAGCATTACAGTCTCAGTATGATGTTTGGTCAAACAGATATTAGGATATTGCTACACTAAGCCTAACTCTAATTATTAGATTATTTCCCATTCACCACTCTACTATGCTGTTGTATAGATCTTTAATGGTTTTTAAGAGATACACACAGTAGCAGGTATTATATAGGAAGGTGATACAATTACCATTAAATTAATTTATCTAAAACATCACACAGTAGCAGGTATTATATAGGAAGGTGATACAATTACCATTAAATTAATTTATCTAAAACATCACACAGTAGCAGGTATTATATAGGAAGGTGATACAATTACCATTAAATTAATTTATCTAAAACATCACACAGTAGCAGGTATTATATAGGAAGGTGATACAATTACCATTAAATTAATTTATCTAAAACATCACACAGTAGCAGGAATTATATAGGAAGGTGATACAATTACCATTACATTAATTTATCTAAAACATCACACAGTAGCAGGTATTATATAGGAAGGTGATACAATTACCATTAAATTAATTTACCAAAAATAAAACTGTATTATCTGAAGGTGACTCCAAACCTCCCAAAATTTATATCTGTGTAGCTGAGTTCCATAGTTTTCACCACAAAGAATGATGCAATAACACTACAATTCTCTTTGCAATCTTCAATCAGAAATACTCTCATTACAGAGAAAAATCTGTTCTTGTATCACTACCTTTCCATTCCAAGTGTCATCTTAGTATTTGTTTTTCTGTGAACCCTTTCCAACAATTCAATTTCTTACTAAGACACTCAATACTTCAAATATGGCCTGAGCAATGACCTAAACAATAGAATTATAATCTCTTAAGACTTGTATTAAATATTTCTGTACCACAAGTAACGACCCATCTTGAATGACTTATGAGAACAACCATAACACCAACATTATTTTATTACATAACACTGTTAAGATTGTTCTCATCAAAAGTTAACATTTTCCTGAACTTAAAACGTATTTTCAAAACACAATTGGAACAACTGTATAATTGAGTGTTTGTACAAAATATTGCACAGCTATACTTACTCTCTTCTTATTAAGTACTTTTGAAAGTATTTCAATAAACATGTATTCTCAAGACAGCAAATACTGGTGTTAAAACTTTAATTAAAATAAAGTACAGAACAATGTTTTGACCTTGTTAGTTCATCTCCAGGTTAACAAAGGTCAAATATTGTTCTATATTTTAATTAAAGTTTTAATACTCATACCAGCCATCTTGAGAACACATTTTCACTTCAAGTGGGTTTCTTGTCATCATGAATTTCAATAAACATTTTTTTTAATTTGATGCCATGTGTGAAAACAATACTGCTGAGAAGTAGTCATAACAGAACCACTTGCATAACGACTTTTATTGTGTATGTGTAATGTTTTCTTTTAACTTCCAAATATTATGTAAATATATCTTACAACTTTACTAAGACAGCTTCTTTGACGTTTTGACTGAACATCTTTCTTCACTGTTTCATTTTTACTCTTCCCATCAGAAATATTCTCTCCTTTTCCATTTTCACACCTGCTTCCAATTCCTTCTAGTACCTCTTCAATTTCTTTTAAACAAGCTTCAATACTAAATGTGCAACAGAAATAAACCTGATAATAAATAAACAATTATATGAGAAAAATAATTTGTTAAGACTTCTCATGAATGAGAAAATTATTTCCCCATATTGACATT
Source organism: Tachypleus tridentatus (assembly GCF_004210375.1). Taxonomy (NCBI): domain Eukaryota; kingdom Metazoa; phylum Arthropoda; class Merostomata; order Xiphosura; family Limulidae; genus Tachypleus; species Tachypleus tridentatus. Next base: position 116,185,437 of record NC_134828.1, read on the forward strand.
CTTTATCTTCTTTCCAGCAAAAAACACACACACATATAAAGATAAAACTGTTCAAAATCTAATGTCCCAGAAGTAATAACTCTCATGCCAAAATTAACATAAGGATTATTAACCAAAAAGGAAACATATCACAAACCAATGGCACTTATCTTCTCTGTGATAACCCATTAAATGTATGAAATGAATGAAAGTTGGCATATTATTGTTAAATCTGTAGGGTAGAGAAGTGTTTGAAAGGTTATATTTCTATGGAAATTCTTATCCCAGTGTTTCCAACACTTTAAAAATGTTCCTCATCTAATAAAAGATTGTTTACTAGTGCATTCTACATTCCATATAAAATTCATTATATTACTTGGAAGATTACTTTTATTTTGTCACACAACTAAACAGAACATGACTTTAGTTTACCTATGAGTTCTTACTGCTTAACAGCTGCTTATCACTCACTATGTAGAAAATATTTACGACCAATAAAGTAAATAAATTTTGATACAAGAAACCTGAAAACATAAATGCTTTCAAAGGGTGAGCCTTTCCTTTTTATGCTAAGCTAATCAGTTTTATTGAATTAGAATTCAGTTTAAACTTATTTGTGTCATTAATAAAGTTTTCTCACCTCTGATCTGTAGAATTCAACTCCTCACTCAGAATTTTGTCAAGAGACGTGATACAATTCAACATACTGAACGTCATTGTCTACATTAAAAAATCTGAAATGTGTAATTCCATCAGTTATTGATATGTTTCATCAGTTGATAATAAATCAAACATATCTTTTCCAGTTTCACCAGTTGAAAATTAATAGAAAACATTCAATTTCAACCCACTTCCTCAATGAACAAAAAAATCTTCACAGGTTCAGTAACACTTAATACTAATTTATACAGCAGATTAGCAATTACAAGATTTTCACTAAATATTTATTTACAATTTTATAAAAAGGTTTGTGTGGTAAAACCAATTATTTTTTGATTAATTAAATTCCTTCAGACTTTCACAGGCAAGACCATTTCAATATCTCAAATTATTCCTGGTTCTTTAGTACTGTCCCCACACATTCACCTCCACTCTAATGATATGATTTTTTTTTAAACATTTATTTATCAGAAGTATGACTACTATTTCCTAACAGAGGTGGTATTTGAGTTATACAAGTATTGACAATACTAATCAAATGAAGATAATTATAGAAACCAAGTAATTTTAAAGGAATTTATTACTAAGATTTGATACAAATAAAATAATTAAGCTTCAGTTACACTCACAGATTATCATAAGTACATGAAAACACTTCTACTAAATGTATGTTATTACTTCCACTAATACTACTAGGGCTTATAAGCTGTAATGTAATTGTAATAAAATAATCAATAATAATAATAATACTTTCTTTTCAGTAAAACTCAATGTTAGTTTTGTTAAAGCATCTGATGTTAATTATAAAAGTTTAAAATAAACACAAATGTTATTTGCACATAATATCACAAATTTAAACTTATATGTATTACTAGTCTTACTACTACAGCACCACAGTTATGTCAATCTGGAATTTTCATATTGAAACAAAATAAAGGGCGCCACCTTCAAAATAATGAACGAGTTTACTGTTTAGCTAAAATAAACTATTAATTTAATAAAAATATGGTATAAAATCATGATATATTACCTACTTAATGATTGAATGTACAATACAATGCAAAACTATTAGTACAAAGTTAAAAATTATATTTCAAGCTACTTTAAAATAGGGTAAATAACAGATGAAACATCAAATTTTATTGATCCTTATTGTTAGTAAAATAGATTGTTTGTTTTATTTTGTGAATTTCGCACAAAGCTACTCGAGGGCTATCAGCGCTAGCCGTTTCTAATTTAGCAGTGTAAGACTAGAGAGAAGGCAGCTAGTCATCACCACCCACCGCCAACTCTTGGGCTACTCTTTTTTACCAACGAATAGTGAGATTGACCGTCACATTATAACACCCCCACGGCTGAAAGGGCGGGCATGTTTGGTGCGACCCTCGGATTACGATTCGAACGTCTTAACCCACCTGGCCATGTAGGACCACCTAGCTGAATGAAACCGCTAACCAAAGTCGACAATGTGGAGTGATCATTTTCATCAGTACGAAAAAAACCAGAAAAAAACCTGCACTACATAGTTATCTACATATATTTTATGTTACCACACAAGTTAAGAGGGACTTACAATTAAATAATTATTGCTTCAAATTGCTTTGACTCTCTCAAGGGAACGTACCTATTATCTCAAGAAAATAAATCAAGAAAGTATTTTCGTAATATAAGATGTATGTATTTCTTTATATAAACAAATGGGCGAAATGAGGGTGTGTGAGTAATTATAAACTATTAACTTGGTGGTTAGGAAGCTCGACTTGTAATCTGAGGGTCTCGGGTTTCATTGTGAGTAATTATAAACTATTAACTTGGTGGTTAGGAAGCTCGACTTGTAATCTGAGGTTCGCGGGTTTGATTCCGTATCACACCAAACATGCTCGTCCTTTTAGCAGGCAGTCATTATAACGTGGTAGTGAATTCCACTATTCATTAGTAAAAGAACAGCCCAAGACTTTGCAGTGGGTATTGATGACCAGCTACCTTCCCTTTAGTTTTCCCTGTTAAATTAGGAACGATTATCGCAAACAGTTTTCGAATAAATTATATATCGTCATCATGAATTATTAGTTCTCAGTAGTTTTGCGCGAAATTGAAAAACGAACTTCTCAGAAATAATTAAAATTAAATTTATTTTTCCCATATGTATCTTGTGATGGGAACATTAACAAAACTATGATTTTGATAGCACTGCAGAAACGCCGTTTCGTATCCAATCATTTAAAATTTTTGTGATAATCATAACTACACTTTGTGTGTGTGTATTTTTATAGCGTAATTATGAATTACCAAATTAGAACTTCATTAGGGCGATCTTTCTTTAGCTATTATAAATAAATGAAAGTGTTGGTATCTCAAAATATGGCCAAGTGTGTTCAGGCATTCGACTCGTAATCCGAGGGTCGCGGATTCAAATCCCGGCCGCACCAAACATGCTCGCCCTTTCAGCCGTGGGGGCGTTATAATTTGACAGTCAATTCTACTATTCGTTGGTAAAAGAATAGCCTAAGAGTTGGTGGTGGGTGGTGATGACTAGCTGCCTTCCCTCTAGTCTTACACTGCTAAATTAGGGACGGCTAGCGCAGATAGCCCTCGAGTAACTTTGCGTGAAATTCAAAACAAACAAACAATGTCTCTTGTATCAGTATCAAAATACTGAATATTCTGCGAATTCAGTGACAATTGAGGCGGTAATTCTATCTTAATTATAGCAAATCATAGATGAATAACAAAGTTCGTTATTTTACCTTTCCTTATATTTACCGTCCATGTGTATAAAATCATTGTAATATTCTGTGACGTAGCTAACATGCTTACCAAAATAGAGATACTTAGGGGGTTTGCTACAATACTGTGTTTATCTAGTATTTATACAGGGAAGAATACCAATACATCCTCTATTAAGTCTCATTGTATCTTTTATGTGCCAGGCTTAACACCTTAGATAGGTTTTGCTTTTCCTTTAAATATGATCGACCTTTCAGCCATGGGAGGAGGGTTATAATTTCATGATGAGTTGTTAGTGCACGTGTAAGCAGAGAGCGGTGGTCGGGTGATATTGATTAGTTGTTTTCCCTCCAATATATCACCTGGTAAATTAGTATTGGTAAGTACAGCTAGACCTCTAGTAGCTTTGCTCGAAATTAAAAACATTAGCTACTTAGTTAGGACTTTTAATAATAGAAGTATGTTTCATTTTCAATTAAATATTTAGAATATATATTCTGTCAATTCAGGTTTTCCATTTCTCTTCCATTTCTTGTTCTGACCCGACTTTACCTTTCCATTTCTATCTGTATTTTTCACGAACGGTAGCAGTATATATCTTTCTGTTTTAGAATAAAATAGATATTTGCACCTGTGAAAGATTCGTGTTCATACCTCCAGGTGTAACTGAATAATCTAATCCAATGTGAGCGTGTTCGGTGACATAACTTATGTGTTCCTAAGTTAACTGTTCACCTTCACAGTTTTTTCTCTCATTTCCTACTTCTTCCTGCATTGTCTCTTCATTTTTAGGCTTAGTTCGGTGATATAACTTATGTGTTCCTAAGTTAACTGTTCACCTCCACAGTTTTTTCTCTCATTTCCTACTTCTTCCTGCATTGTCTCTTCATTTTTAGGCTTAGTTCGGTGATATAACTTATGTGTTCCTAAGTTAACTGTACACCTCCACAGTTTTTTCTCTCATTTCCTACTTCTTCCTTCATTGTCTCTTCATTTTGAGTTTAACTGGTTGATTCTTGTCACTCATGTTTTCAAAGCTTTATTTTTTCGCCACGTGTTTGGATCGATGTTCACATAAGTCATGTATGTCTTGTCGGTATTTTTTAAACGCAGTTTGGGGTATCCTGTTAATATTTTTCCTGTAGCTAGATCACCACATAAAAGACCTTAAGGAAAACATCCATCGTTTATCCGTGCACTTATTGTGGAAATCCTCAGTTATTCACGCATTAAGATCCCTCTTTCGACTTGATTGGTTTCACCAAAGGAAAGGATAAGTTTAGTACGTTTTGAACCGGAAACAGAAAAATATTCATCTGTCCGCCTGCCGGACTCTACTCCGAGACCGACTGCCTTCCAAGACTACATGGCCAGGTAGTTTAAGGCTTTCGACTCGTAATCTGAGGGTCGCGGGTTCGATTCCCTGTCGTATCAAACAAGCTCGCCCTTTCAGCCGTGGGGGCGTTATAATGTGACGGTCAATCTCACTATTCGTTGGTGAAAGAGTAGCCCAAGAATTGGCGGTGGGTGGTGATGACTAGCTGCCTTCTCTCTAGTCTTACACTGCTAAATTAGAAACGGCTAGCGCTGATAGCCCTCGAGTAGCTTTGCGCGAAATTCAAAAAGAAACAAAACAAACAATCATTTAGCTGGACTTCAGGATTAATTGTTCTTCTTGGCGTTGTTTGGATAATCAAGAACTGTCAGTATTTTCAAGCTGTAAACATATGCGGGTGGCTACCGATGGTGGTCGCCTGGTGATGAGTTAGAGAATATCTTTTGTCATCTCGTGAAACATAAGCTATTTATCGTTACACCATGACTTTAATGTTTCACAAGTACATTTACTAAAACCCTTAAATTAAATAGCTAGTGTTACATGATCTGAACTTTATATTTTAATGTTTCACAAGTACATTTACTAAAACCCTTAAATTAAATAGCTAGTGTTACATGATCTGAACTTTATATTCAACTGAATAATATTATAATTAATTGTAACGATGTCAGTATGTCACCAGTTATCCAAACACTTAAAGTATTTTATTTATTGGTCGTGAATAAAGAGTTATACATCAAAACCAAACTAATTATGTGTTAATATTAGTGTGTATAAGGAGTGTATTAACACATTTAATAAAATCTTTGACCATAGCTGTGTATTAATATTTTAGGTTTCTGCCCGAATCTCCAAGATGGCTTCTTACCAGGAAGCGGTACACAGATGCAGAAAATATCATCAAGAAGTTTCTTAGTATCAGTAATCAAAGTGTTTCAAACCTGGAACTCACGATGAAGGTCTTAGAAGTGAAGATTGAAACGCTAATTAATTTATGTAATGAAAAACTTGAAGGGTGTTTGTAAAATAAAAGTTATTTGAAGTGCAACTGTTTTTTTGTTCTAAGTACAACACTGGATAACATGCTAGCAACGCTGTACCTACTGTGAGGATTAAACCCAAAATGTTGGTGTTTTAAACCCTCAAGATTACCGATGAGTCTCCGATATTTAGCAGTGTTAGTGAATTACTATAAATATAATACAGTGAGAAGTTTGTAAACTTACAATACTGATTTTCTTTCATGATGGTAGAATAATGGAACATTATATTGTGTACTCAACTACCAATGTTACTTAAAATAAATAAACTTATAATAATCAGAATATGTTGATTTATCTGTTGGGGATCTTCACTTTTTTTGAAATTTTTGGCAGTGATCTCAATAAAGCCTTACAAAATTCGTCCAACTCTAGAAGTTTAGGTCAACCCTAAAATCATATATTATGCTAACTATGAAAATTTTTTCTAATTTTAAAAACATATATTATACGGTACGTATGAAAAAAGTGACGTAATACGGATATATATATAAACATATTAAACATTTTAACCCCTAGTTGTAACAAAATTAACGTTGGAGAAGAAAGTTAAACTTTATCCAAATAAAATTACTCAAACTGTAACTTGTGTTTATATTATTTCATTTTTTGACCTATGGCCCGGCATGGTCAAGCGTGTTAAGGCGTGCGACTCGTAATCTGAAGGTTGCGCGTTCGCAACCCCGTCGCGCCAAACATGTTAGCCTTTTCAGCTGTGGGAGCGTTACAATGTGACCGTCAGGCCCATTATTCGTTGGTAAAATAGTAGTTTAAGAGTTGGCCGTGGGTGGTGATGACTAGCTGCCTTCCCTCTAGTCTTACTTAGGGACGGCCAGCACAGATAGCTCTCAAGTAGCTTTGTGCGAAATTCATAGTTAGCATAATATATGATTTTAGGGTTGACCTAAACTTCTAGAGTTGGACGAACTTTGTAAGGCTTTATTGAGATTACTGCCGAAAATTGCAAAAAAAGTGAAGATTCCTGAAGTCGAACGCCTTAAGCCACCTGCCATGCCGAGCCCGGGCTCCTTTTGTGCCTGAACTGGTGAATTAAAACAAACTTAAACTAGTTTACCAGAGTATGTATTGACATGAATTATATTGATGTAGAAACACTGATTGCTTATGATTGATGTACGAAAACATTTTACATGTATTAAAAACATTAACATGAAAAAGTAGCCACAACGTAGATGATAGCAAATAAAACATATAATAGAAAATAAATAACAAATAGAATAAATAGAATTGTGTCGACTCTCAGCACAGCTATATCAGTATACTGTTTCTACAAATAGATTTAGAAACCTTGTATATAAACCGTTGAGTGAGTAACACATCAAACAACTTGAGCTCGGAGGTCAAAGAATTTAACTCATTCACGTACACAGTAAAACCTCACTTTAAATTAACATACGTTGAACTGTAGTCAGTACTGGGTAGGGCAAGCTCGTTTAACTTTTGTTAATACCAGAATGTTCTTCAACACAAATTCGTCCACGACCTTGGTCGTGTATTTTATCTATTACTTCTGATAGATCCGTGATGACGAGAAACTCATTTGAAGTAAAAATGTATCTCACAACGGCGGGTACGGGTATAAAACAACAACAACTGTTTTAGAATGTCAAAACGTTGTCCTCTATTTTATTTTAGTAAAAGTTGTAATACCCATAACAACTTGAGATACAGTTCTAACAGGTGTGCAAACACCAGAAGCTTAATACTCGCCTATGAAATTTTATGACAATTTTCAGTAGTTTATAGAATTACGTAAATCCAGATTAATTGTTATTTTTATTTAAAATTCCGTTAGTTCAACATTCTTTTCCATATAATCAAAGCACAAAATTATCACTCCAATGAGAAATAGACAAATCAATATAAAGCTCCTCCAAGAACCCACCTGAGTGATTTGAAGATTGTAATTCTTGAATGTTGGGTTCGAGTATTTTGACGGATACAGCTCCTCATAGACCATTCTGTAGCTATTTACTAAACAAATAAAACAATGAAGTGAAATAACACACTACATGTTTCGGTTTGGTTCTTTAAAGTGCGGAAACTTTGGATTCACGTGTCGAATAATGCATTCTGAAAGAAAGCAAATTTCAAGGTTGACTTTTAACTTTTAAGTCCCATTTTTCAGCGTCACAGCATACAGGTAGCAGTTCATTTACATATGGTCATATCAAGACATTTGCAATCGGTGTACTCGAAGGAAAACGATGCTTGACAATTAATAGTATAACTACTTTAAAAATGAAGAAGAAATAGATTCATATAATAGAAGGGAACAGATATAAAGTTTTTAATATTTTACAGATTCTATCTTCAGTGTTTAAAGCAAAATATAAAAAACAATTCTTGGTGACGAGAAACCCACTTCAAATAAAAATGTACATAAAAATGGCTGGTATGGGTATTAACACTTTTATTGAGAAGGAGAGATAAACGTTTCGACCTTCCTAGGTCATCTTCAGGTTAAGAAAGAGAGTTTGTAAGTGACCATTGCCGGACACATGTCTTAGGGACGAGGATATAAACAGATACGGAAAGTTATTCAACATTGATGAAATAAAACGTGGTTATTTTACTGTCAAAACAATGGCAAACTACTATCCGCAGTGTCGTGTATGGAAGCGTCATAAACCATGAGAAGGTCTTCCCCCCAATTTTAGTTAATCTATAGCTAGCAGAAAAATCGAATTTATACCATGAGCAGACTGAAATTTTTACCTGGGACACTCAACCATGTGACTAAGCATCGGGAATGTATTGCTTGTGCTTACAAGACACTGCTGGACAGATCATAGCCAAAAGGAACTTGCTTGATCGATGTTCACAGGTGTCCACGACACACGCTTCAAAACCACAGTCGTAATATTTGTCTGTTCATTCTGTCATTGTTAATTTGTTATGTTGTTTAATAGTATTACATACAAAGTAAGTTTTACTTTGCAGGTAACATGTTTATCAAACAAATGAAGACAACATGTACTACTCAATGTTCCTCTTTATTGAATCACTAAATGTCAACACAAATATATATTCTGTGTACTGAAAGTTTGCCAAATTTCATACAGATACACAAGTCGTATCGATACAGTCCTCTCGAGTTCTTTATGGTAAGTACTCGTATGTTACTCTTTTACCAACACATTTTTAATATTTAGTGTTTGAATTAATTAAATACAGAAACAGACAAGGAAAGTTATTCAACCATTGATGAAACAAAACATGCTTATTGTACTGTCAAAACAAGGGTAAACAGCTGTCTGCAGTGTCGTGTATGGAAGCGTCATAAACCACGAGAAGGTCTTCCCCCCAATTTTGGCTAACCTATAGCTGGAAGAAAGGCCGAATTTACACCCTGGCAGGTAAACCGTAATTTTCACTTGGGGCACTCAACCGTGCGACTAGGCATTACTGATACCTATGAACAACACACATACCTGTTTCACTACTTTACTGAAACCTCTGAACAACATACATACCTTGTTCACTACTTTACTGATACCTATGAACAACATACATACCTTGTTCACTACTTTACTGATACCTATGAACAACATACATATCTTGTTCACTACTTTACTGATACCTATGAACAACATACATACCTTGTTCACTACTTTACTGATACCTATGAACAACATACATATCTTGTTCACTACTTTACTGATACCTATGAACAACATACCTTGTTCACTACTTTACTGATACCTATGAACAACATACATACCTTTTTCACTACTTTACTGATACCTCTGAAGACCATACGTGCCATGATGGCTGCTTCACAGACACCTCTGGACAACATACATGCCTGGTTGTGTATGTTACTAATACCTCTGAACAACATATATGCCTGGTTGTGTATGTTACTAATACCTCTGGACAACATACATGCCTGGTTGTGTATGTTACTAATACCTCTGAACACCATACATGCCTGGTTCACTAATTTATCTATACATCTGAACAACGTACATTCCTGGTTGACAACTTTACATGTTCATCTGTACAACATACATGCCTATTTCACTACTTTACTGATACCTCTGAACAACATACAACTTTAAATAAAAATAACAGTTATAAATCTGTACGAACAGTTTTACTGAAATATACTTTAGACTTTATAATTTTGTAAGATTTATTGAGTGTAAGTCACAAAGATATGATAAACCAATCGAGACCTTCATGTTTGTTTATGTGTGAAGTCTGACGAGACTCCCCAGTATACAATTTACCTGTTGTTTTTAACCATTAATCTCAGAGCCTATGGACGTATTTTTAACAATAGACAATTTACCTGTTGTTTTTAACCCTTAATCCCAGAGCCTATGGACATATTTTTAACAATAGACAATTTACCTGTTGTTTTTAATCCTTAATTCCAGAGCCTAAGGACGTATTTTTAACAATAGACAATTTACCTATTGTTTTAAACTCCTAATCTCAAATCCTATTATTATATTTGTTAAATAATTCTCATTTCTTGACATATTAAATACTAAAGCATCGTCTTTCGTACAACGTTCTTAGTGGTTTACTTTTTACAGACTTTTTATCTTACCCTTTGAAAGCAGCTGCAGACAATATTTGATTGGACAGAGAACATTATTTACTACTTGTTTTATACATACTGTGAACTGTGGTATCTGTTCATCAGTTCATCTGTCGTCTGTTTATGACGGCTTCACTTCTCATGTTGAGTGTGAAGAGCTACGGATGAAGTCAAAGTTCAACACTAACTATTTAAATAACAGTAGAACAGGTATGAATAATGTTGACAACAAACAGGATATTCTACACTAACTTGTTATGAAGTAATAACACTATGTATCAGAATTTAAACATAACGGTTTGTTATTGTTAAATTGTTCTTAGCAGAACACTTACTACACAAACATGGAACATAAAACATGGAAAAACAAAACTCATTTAACACACTTACTCTACATTATTATACAATCTTACAATTTGTCTTCAATCACTGCTACACGTGGGCTATTTGTGCTCGTCGTCCCTAATGTAGCAGAAAGACCAGATGGAAGGCAAGTAGTCATCGCTACCCACCGCCAAGTCTTGATCTACTATTTTATCGTCGAATAGTTGGATTGACCTTCACATTATAATGTCCATATGGCTAAAAGGTCAATTATATTTGGTGTGGCGTGGAGAAGTACAGCGGACTTTTGTACCATTTGCTTGTGTATTGCTCAACATATACAAACATGGATCATCATTAGGTTCCTCGACTGAAATCACTATAAGTTGGTGTATATATAATTAATTTACGTAGGTTCTCATACACTTTCTCGCTCCATTTACTACGATAAATGTATTTATATATACACATATATACGTATGTACATAGATGTAGACGGACGGAAATTTAAATAGAGATGTTGTTGGTATTGTTTTTGTAGGTAAACACTGTCTTCTCAGTCAACGTTGTACGAATATTTATGACAAAGCTACGTATGGACAATTCCTCAGAAACTGCGCATGTCAGGTAGATATTAGTGGTTGTCTGATTTAATAACAAGCTCAGCGATGGTAGAAACTATTTTGAAATTTGAAGAAAAATAAACACATTAGTATCTAGAAAACTATGGGAAAATATCAGTATATTTAGTGAAGTATTTGTTGTATTTTTTACTTTATAAGTAATTCTATCTTTTTAAAAGTAGTAACATAGAAATTCAAAAATGTTCTGGTGTTTGTCCTGTTTGGCATTGTTTAGATTTTTATTGATTACTTCAATTACTACTCCTCAACATATTTCACATCTGAACATTGATGATAAAACTGTAAACAGTTTCAGGTTTGTTTTGTTTTCTTTTAACCAATAGCATAACCTTTTAATGTACTCCTATACATCAGAATTCCCAGATGTTGAGTGATTTATAGAACTGTGTATTCTTAAAAAAACACATTAACTCATTACAATAAAATTTATGTCAGGCTGTGACTGTTATATAAGATTAAATATTAAAATAAATAGATACAGCTTAAAGGATTCACCGGTGTTTTCAAAATTTATAAAATAAAAATCAGTCGTAGCCTCAGAATCACTAGAAACAAAAGTCCACGAAACGTATTAGGATTTTATTGTAAAGAAATGTAAACAGCTTTCCAAAGGAAAATAAATGTCAGAAGAGAATAAATAACTGTTTTTATAGGAAAGTCATCAAAGCTACTGCGCTTCTTTTCCGTTTACTCGGAATCACTTATCTTCTGCATCAGTCCTCATGACGATACTCACCTACAGAGGGAGCACATGGTAACTAACGCCTTGTTGCCGTCCTCCAAGTAAGTATTTCAAGTCTGATTTAATATGAACGGGGAAAGCAAAAAATGTGGGTGTGGTTCTTACTGGCCATAAATCTGTTATTTTCACATCGCTTCCAAGTCCTTGACAGTGCTGGATATTAAACCTTACGGTCCGTCCAGTTACTATTATTTCTGTATCTTACACAGTTCGTAAGTTTGTGTGTGTGTTTTCTTATAGCAAAACCATATCGGGCTATCTGTTGAGTCCGCTGAGGGGAATCGAATCCCCGATTTTGGCGTTCTAAATCCTAGACTTACCTCTGTGCCAATGGGGGGGCAGTTCGTAAGTATAAGACAAGTTCTATTCGCCTGTGTGTGTGTGTTTTCTTAGAGCAAAGCCACATAGAGCTCTTTACTATATCCACCGAGTGGAATCGAACCTCTATTTTAACGATGTAAGCCCGTAGAGGAATGTTCCAACTCTTTTCCTATTTTTGACAAGTTCACATCCAAGTTGATGACACGTTTACTGAGTCTTGCTCTTTCAGTCTAGTAAGAGAATAAATTTTACAGTAAAGTATTACTCTTCGTTTTGAAATAATTTAAGAGGAGTTCCCAGTGGCACAGAAGTACGTCTGCAGGCTTATACTGTTAAAATCCGGGTTTCGATACCCGTGGTGAGCAGAGCACAGATAGCCCCTTGTGTAGCTTTGAGCTTAACAACAAATAACAACAAGTTTAAGAAGAAATGTTTACGGTATAACACAGTACTGTTCCTCAACACACAGACGTAAAACTCAGATGGACTGTAATGGTTAGAAATTGATTCCTGTTCAGAAAAACGAAAACTGTCTCACAAAATATTTATTAATCATTTGTCTGGTATCTCAATGTATGTATAACCACAACTATCTGGCTATAATTCTTAAGCCTCTTGAACTAACTAACTTCACTAACGAATAGTGTTATTGAAGGTCACATAATGACACCTCAACGGCTGAAAGAGCGGCCACGTTTGGTTTCCGGGAATTCGAACCCACGACTCTCAGATTGTGAGTTGAATACCTTGACCACCTGGCCAGGCTGGGCCCAAGACTTACAGAATTGAAACGTTTGAATAAATTGCTTTATGTATGTGTATTAAAAACCTATAAAATAATTATAATTCTTTATCACCTGCAGATTTCGAGGCTTCTAATGATTATATTTCCCAGTGTTTTGTTATCTATCAGTTTACAAGACAGATGTAAATATTTATTTACAGTGGGCGTGTGCTTGTATAATCGTTACCTTCTGAGCTGTAATAACAAATTAGTGGTGACATAGTTTTTAACCTTACAATTATATTCTTGAAGTAATCTCAGTTATACTGATAATAAACAATAACAGAAAATGTGACACAACACTGTAAGTTCGTAGAAACCTGGTTTCGATACATATGGTAACACAGATTATGTATAGCTTTATGTTACAAACAAATAAACACTGCTACTCAAGGCTTAACTCTCATACACATAGGTCTACATCTTTCACAAATAAGGATATATGGGAAAAAAGTAGAAATTGTGTGGAGAGATGAGGAAAAAAAACTTAGAGATAATGTAAAATAGTCGAAATGTTCGAAAAAATTAAATTTTCACTCGACTATACTTTAATCTAATCATAAAACATTTTGTGATTCTTTCTATTTTTTTATTTCATATTATACAAAAATATAACACAGTAAAACCTGTCTAAGCCGGAAACTACGCATGACGGAAACCTGTCGAAGCCGGAAATATCAAAATATTACAGCATTATATTGAGATTTCTCTTATAAAACGCCCTCTATACGGCTGATCCTGAGTAACGCGGACGGAAAGCTATATTCCGTCTACCTCATCTATGAACAAGTAGAATTAGTACCTGAGTAAGGAAGAAAAACTGTTTTTGATTAAATTCTAATTTCTTATTTAATTAATAATTCTCGGACATTAACAGTGAGTATTAGTTAAATATATTCTGTTATTTTTTCTGCCGTCATTATTCCATAGGTTGCTATTCGAAAGAACGATTGACTGTACTTTTGGTCGCTCTCTATCGGGATTTGGGTAATCACATGTAACCTGGAGGGTCGGGTGCTCTTTGACCTCTTCCTTCATTTATGATCATTTGTTTTTGAATTTTAGTCAAATTTACACAAGGGATACATGCGCTAGCCGTCCCTAATTTACCAGTGTAAGACTAGAGGGAAGGCAACTAGTCATCATCACCCACCGCCAACTCATGAGCTACTCTTTTATCAACGAATAGTGGGATTGGCTGTCATATTATAACGCTCCTACGGGTAAAAGGGCGAGCATGGTCGATGTGACGGGGATTCGAATCCTTGACCCTCGAATTACTGATGGAAAACTATAAAAACCATGAATAATAGGTAAATATGAAAAACATTAATTTTGCAGTTAAATAAGATTCATGATTTGTAGAAATATATTTATCTTTTAAGGGGAAAATCCTACTATTTACATAATTCTCACGAAAAAATAATTTCTTATCTTCCCTAATTTTAAAATTTAGGGAATATTTATTTAATGTCCTGATTTTTTAAAAGTTGTTTGTTATGACGATTCTAGTGAAATCCAAACTCTGATTGATGTAGATGATTTTGTGAATGTGGAAAGTTTTGTGAACGTTGAAAGGAATGTTTTAACAGAAACTGATGAAACTGATTTATAATCTATAATAGAATCTCAAGATGGTAACAGTATGAGAGATTCAGGAGATGAACAAAATGGAAAAGATAGTGAGGAACTAGAAATTCCTACTTCATCGCAAGTGTTAAGTTATATTAACTCTATCAACTTGTATGCAAAAATGAAGGGGGAAAGTGAACTTCATGAAAAGGTCGTAGAATTGACGTTCTCTTTTAACCACATGAGAAAGTCCATTAGAAAACTAAACAGTTGAAATTGGACACTTCCTTCAAATAAATTTGATTAAGATTTTGTTGACTTGCATATATATATTTTGTCTATTTTGTTCAATGATGTCGAGAAAACCCACTTGTAGAAAACATATAAAAACGGCTCGTTTGGGTTGAGAAAATATTTACGTAGAGGAGCGAACAACGTTTCGACCTTCTTCGGTCATCGTCAGGTTCACAAAGAAAGAAAGAGGTAACTGACCTCTGTTTATACCAAATAACACAGCCATAAAACATATCAACATGTGACACAACGGTGTTATTATTCAGTGGATCTTAACATGACTGAAACACTCAGTCATTACTTCTTGTAGTTGTTGGAATAAATAGGTTTGTGTCTGAGTGAAACATAAATAATAATATAAATAATTTAAATTGTAACATTAACTTAAACTTTTCACGTTATGAGATATGAATGTTTCTCTATGGTAAGAAAGTAGGTAAGGAATATAGGCTTAAAATATTTGATTAATAACAGCAAAATATACCAGTCATTCAAATTTATATTGAAGTTTGTCTAATGAATAATTAATTTTATATTTAAGGACTTTAAAGTCATTTGTTGAAACACTACACACAAAGAGATAAAGAGAACTTTAACACGGATTGTTTGAAAAATTCTGTTTGGTATTCTATCTGAGATGTTTACCAACTTTAGGTTCCAGTAACATACAAATAATTTGAACACATTTAATCCTAGGATTTGGTTACCATTATATAACAAGTACCATGCTTTATATCTTTTAATATAATTCAGTCCCCATATGGTGCAACACTTATTGTACAGAGTTACAACGTTAAAATCAGGGTTTAAATTATTCTCAGTTAACACAACAGATAGCCAGATATGGCTTTACTACAGAAATAACACACACATAATATAATTTAATTTTATTTGATGTTATACTTACAACAATGTTTATTTCACAATATACTTTTCAACAAATTATTTATTAATATTTTTATTGAGATATTTTGTACTTGATATAAAGTGTCCACAAGATATCGTTGGAGTGTGACTTCTCTTCTTAGAGGAACACACGAGTGAGATAACGCACAAACTAGGTACACTCACTTCCCGTCTTGAAAGCACGGGTCACTACGTTGGGTGTAAAAATAACATTTTTAACTGTATATATCCTGGCTGGCCCACCTTCTTTCCCATGGTGTGGAGAGGGACATGTTAAAAAACACAATACATATAATTTAGTCCACCTTTAGTCCCAGGATAGGGTGGGGAGCATCCTTGACAACGCAATACATCTAAACGGGTCCACCTTCTTTCCTATGATAGAGTGGGGAATATCCTTGCCAACATAGTACATCGAAACGGGTCCACCTTCTTTCCTATGATAGGGTGGGGAACATCTTTGCCGACACAATACATCTAAACGGGTCCACCTTCTTTCCCATGATAGAGTGGGGAACATCCTTGCCAACACAATACATCTAAACGGGTCCACCTTCTTTCCCATGATAGGGTGGGGAACATCCTTGCGAACACAATACATCTAAACGGGTCCACCTTCTTTCCCATGATAGAGTGGGGAACATCCTTGCGAACACAATACATCTAAACGTGTCCACCTTCTTTCCCAGGATAGGGTGGGGACCATTCTTCCCAACACAATACATCTAAACGGGTCCACCCTCTTTCCATACCAGATCTCCAAAGAACCAGCCTGCATGAGATGGTATGAATGGAGTTTCTCAGCCGACTGGTATGTTCTTTGCTTGTTACAACTCCTTCTGAAACAAGATAAACCTTTTAACACAGTTAAGATGTCTTTTCTGTTCGTTTGTCTTAGAGATTTGCTCTTCAGGCAGTTGCCATCTTAACTTATGAGATTTCTTATAATTCAGCATATGTCTTCCAACAATCATAGAAACACCAACTTCCTATTTTCTAGTTCTCTCTATAGTAGTTAAAAAATTGTTTTGTAAATTTACTAGATTTTAATAACAGAGATTTGTTTTGTTTTTCGAATCACAGTTTTTTTCATTTAGTAACTTAGAAGTCAATATTACTATTTGTGAGACAAGAATTTCTTCACATAAGTGAAATTTCAACAGTGGCGAGGAGGTGAAAGTTACGTGTTGATGACGTGACAGCCACTTTTCATATATTAGTGAACACCATTATGTAGCCTGCAACTTCATTCATATCTATTTGACTCTCTTTCATCCCTTCGGTTTCAATTGGAAACTAAGCAGGAGGTCAGCTTGTTTGTTTACGTTCATCTACTTCTAAGGCTTTGTGAACTTCCCATTGAGGACATTATTCGATCATCTTCTCCTTATGTGGGCTTAATCTCTCATGTATATTCCATTCCAGGTCTTTTTCCCTCTTTCACAATCCCGTTTGTATAAATCTAATCCTGATGCACTACTTGTTTCTCATCATTCACTTACATTTGAATACATACTGATTTCTTTTCAGACCAACTACATTTCCAGGACCATATGTCTGGTCCTCATAATCTTACTGATTCCTATATTAAGAATTATGGTTATTTTTTACATGCACTATCTAGATTCCAAAACTGTGGTATACATTTTTAATTTTTGAAAAGCTAACCCATTTAGTTGAGTTCAACTATCCAGTACACAATTACCCTGTCTTTTCCTGAACCTTCTTTGTTTGCCTCCTTGCACTTTACATCTTCGTCTCATGTTAGAAGTACTTCATCGAGATGCTGTTTCCTTTGGAATGATTCTTGTTCCATCATATTTTCTGCTGTGGCTTGTTCTATACAATGTTTCCTCCTCTGGTCCCACAAGTCAAAGAACGGATGGATTACAACCATTCTTACACATAGGATTTCTCTCCAGTTCTTTTCTACCTTCCTATCAGTTCTCAACCTGTTCAGTTTCATCCTCTTTAGAATCGGTTCTGTCCTCTTTGGGTGTAAAGAAATTTACCAACCCTCTTACAAGGTTTTACTTGGTGTCCCTAAAAAGAGATGGAGGGGATTTAGTTATTTATCTGTCCAACGTTTTCATTTAGAAAAGTTATCTTCAGTTCATTGGACCATTACTCCATATTCAGGTCTATATTACAAATGTCTTTCTTCCTATTGACATCGCAGAGTTCTGTAGATGCTTCCTTTTCTCCATCTAATGGTGCTATATTTTATTGTTTCAAACACTACATTGTCTTCTATAATTTCAGTTAGGTGGTCAAAGCGTTTGCTCCACATCTCCAATGACTTGGTCTATAGGTTCGTTATTACATGCAAGATAGTCTTCTGTTTTCATACTCATGGAAAGAGTCCTCCAGTCATATCTTCATTATTTTGATGGTGGAAACCCATTTTGGGAGAATTGACAAAATGTTCAAATCCTTACTCACTTCCACCCAATACTTTATCCTCTTCACCAAATCATTTTCCCTGTTCCCTACTGTGCTCGAGAAACTCATGTTGTAGCTAGATAATCCACTACCACTGTTTTGGTTCCCTCACTTTGAATCGTACCAAACCCACACTTCTTTGGAAATGTTAATGTTTACTGGTTCGGATACATCATTGAACAACAATCTCACCTTAAACATGTACCAGCATAAGCAATTCCTCCACATCAATGTGCCCAACTTCTGTTCTGTTCATTGGACATGTTTGTATTCCTTACCACTGCTTGTAAATTGTTTGGTTATGATCCATTATCATAATTTTATGGTAATGTTTTACATCAATCATAGAGCAGGTATCCGATCTTTGATTCTGTTTTAAAACAGAACTCAACCGTCATGATTCGGCATCTATTCAATGGATTTGCTGTATAGATTCTTGTGTATATGAAGCGATGAACTTGAAAACAGATCATCTGTATCATGATCTGCCTATCAAATAGTCGCTTCAATCACAAGTTTTCTGATGCGTATGTGTTCATTTGGGTAATTACGACTTATTTCCTCTTCAATAATGACATTTCATGAGTGGAGCAGTATAGAGGAAGCTAGTAAAAAATAACAGAGACATTCCTGTACCCGAGGAACTGAAGCAAACAATTGCCATGCACTTAGATGAACTTGCAAAGTCTCTCGACGGATACTTCCCCACCAGAGAGTCATATTCAGCATGGGTGAGACAGCCGTTCACGTTTAGTGTTGCAACAGCAGATGTCAATGATGAATACCTCGACAAAACCATTGAACTTCAGCAGAGCCAAGTTTAACAGCAACTTTTCAGAACAACAACGCTCTCAACGTTTTGGTGTCACCAAATTGTAACGTACCCTCTTATTGCTAAGAAAGCCCTTGAGATAGTCATACCGTTTGTTACAACGTATCTTTGCGAGCAATCCTTTTCGAGGATGGTAGACATAAAAACGAAGAAAAGGAAAAGACTTTGTTGTTAAAATGATATGAGAGTGGCACTTGCCAAGGTGAAGCCGCGCATTTCTGAACTTGTCTCTGAAAGGCAACAGCAAAAGTCACATTAATTTGTAGTAAATATTCATTGAGTTATGTTTGTGTGTGAAATTCATGTTTTGTTCTTTGAACACAGTGATATTGTGTGCAACTGATGCATGGTTCATTTTGTTCACTAATAAAATATCTACTTATGTTTTGAATTTGAAAAGATCATATATTATTTTTCCAATTACGAAGGGTTCCGTGAATGCAAGTACGAAACTTCCGGGGCTCAGTACCTCCAACAAGGTTAAGAACCACTGATCTAAAAACTTAGAAGCAAGTTCAATACGGCTTTAGGAAATCTAGAAAAACTACAAACCACCTGATCAAATTAACGGAAACAATTACCAATAGTTTTAACAAGAACGAATGCACCGTAGCTTGCTTTCTCGACATTGAGAAAGCATTCAATATTGTCTGGCATCACGGATTACAATGTCGCTTAACGGAAATGAATATACCTCAGGGAACTATCCGTTGGCTATCTAACTTTCTGGATAATAGAACATGTAAAGTCGATGTTAATTGAGCCTACTCAAAGTCTTTTTTCACCTGAAGCAGGTGTCCTACAAGGAGGGGTAGTTAGCCCTATATTATTTATCATGTATGTGAGTAATATGCCACTGTCGAATCTGAACTTAAGTTTTACATCACAATTTACTGACAATGTAGCGGTCTGGAAGATTGCCCCCATTCCTTCAAAAGCAGCATCAAACTTCCAACCAGTTAGTCCTGAATAATATAGAAGAATACTGCCAGAAATATAGAATAAAAACAAACCAAGTAATACTAATCACCAGATTAAATACATTTAAAAAATATCCACCAAAGTTATACATGAACAGATCACTACTACAGACTGCTACTTCGGCAAAATTTTTAGGATTAACCTAGGATACCAAGTTAACGTGGATATAGCATAATAACAATATACTGGCTAGAATCTGGAAAAGAGCATATTATGTAAGAAGCCTATCGGGTAAAAATCAAGGCATTTCTCCTGATAATATAATAAAAATATACAACATACACATTAGACACATTATAGAATGCGCATGTCCAACGTGGTTAAACATATTACAAAAACAACTTTACAAACTGCAGAAAATACAAAATTCAATCATCACAACAGTATATAAAGTACAGCACAATACTTCATCAACAATAATACACAAGTATGTAAACATAGTTTGTTTGTTTGTTTTTTAATTTCGCACAAATCTATTCGATGGCTATCTGTGCTAGCCGTCCCTAATTTAGTAGTGTAAGACGAGAGGGAAGGCAGATAGTCATCACCACCCACCGCCAACTCTTGGGCTACTCTTTTACCAACGAATAGTGGGATTGACCGTCACATTATAACGCCCTCACTGCTGAAAGGGCGAGCATGTTGGACGTTTATATTTGTTATCATAAACATAGCTTATAAATAACTTTATATAAATCGATTTAGAAAAAAGGATTGTTGACGATATATGGACATTGTCCTGAAAATGGCCTGAGTTCGTTACTCTGGTCCTCAAGCACTACAACTTCAACATAGTAGTAGCTGAGAATTGAAGTTAGGGATGGAGGAAGAGGCCTTTTTGCACCTGACATTCCTGGGTATAAAATTTTCAACATACCCAAATACCCATAAAGAAGAAGCGAAGTGAACAGAACCCTATAGTCTTGGAAGGCAGTCGGTCTCGGAGTAGAGTCCGGCAGGCGGACAGATGAATATTTTTCTGTTTCCGGTTCAAAACGTACTAAACTTATCCTTTCCTTTGGTGAAACCAATCAAGTCGAAAGAGGGATCTTAATGCGTGAATAACTGAGGATTTCCACAATAAGTGCACGGATAAACGATGGATGTTTTCCTTAAGGTCTTTTATGTGGTGATCTAGCTACAGGAAAAATATTAACAGGATACCCCAAACTGCGTTTAAAAAATACCGACAAGACATACATGACTTATGTGAACATCGATCCAAACACGTGGCGAAAAAATAAAGCTTTGAAAACATGAGTGACAAGAATCAACCAGTTAAACTCAAAATGAAGAGACAATGAAGGAAGAAGTAGGAAATGAGAGAAAAAACTGTGGAGGTGTACAGTTAACTTAGGAACACATAAGTTATATCACCGAACTAAGCCTAAAAATGAAGAGACAATGCAGGAAGAAGTAGGAAATGAGAGAAAAAACTGTGGAGGTGAACAGTTAACTTAGGAACACATAAGTTATATCACCGAACTAAGCCTAAAAATGAAGAGACAATGCAGGAAGAAGTAGGAAATGAGAGAAAAAACTGTGAAGGTGAACAGTTAACTTAGGAACACATAAGTTATGTCACCGAACACGCTCACATTGGATTAGATTATTCAGTTACACCTGGAGGTATGAACACGAATCTTTCACAGGTGCAAATATCTATTTTATTCTAAAACAGAAAGATATATACTGCTACCGTTCGTGAAAAATACAGATAGAAATGGAAAGGTAAAGTCGGGTCAGAACAAGAAATGGAAGAGAAATGGAAAACCTGAATTGACAGAATATATATTCTAAATATTTAATTGAAAATGAAACATACTTCTATTATTAAAAGTCCTAACTAAGTAGCTAATGTTTTTAATTTCGAGCAAAGCTACTAGAGGTCTAGCTGTACTTACCAATACTAATTTACCAGGTGATATATTGGAGGGAAAACAACTAATCAATATCACCCGACCACCGCTCTCTGCTTACACGTGCACTAACAACTCATCATGAAATTATAACCCTCCTCCCATGGCTGAAAGGTCGATCATATTTAAAGGAAAAGCAAAACCTATCTAAGGTGTTAAGCCTGGCACATAAAAGATACAATGAGACTTAATAGAGGATGTATTGGTATTCTTCCCTGTATAAATACTAGATAAACACAGTATTGTAGCAAACCCCCTAAGTATCTCTATTTTGGTAAGCATGTTAGCTACGTCACAGAATATTACAATGATTTTTTATACACATGGACGGTAAATATAAGGAAAGGTAAAATAACGAACTTTGTTATTCATCTATGATTTGCTATAATTAAGATAGAATTACCGCCTCAATTGTCACTGAATTCGCAGAATATTCAGTATTTTGATACTGATACAAGAGACATTGTTTGTTTGTTTTGAATTTCACGCAAAGTTACTCGAGGGCTATCTGCGCTAGCCGTCCCTAATTTAGCAGTGTAAGACTAGAGGGAAGGCAGCTAGTCATCACCACCCACCACCAACTCTTAGGCTATTCTTTTACCAACGAATAGTAGAATTGACTGTCAAATTATAACGCCCCCACGGCTGAAAGGGCGAGCATGTTTGGTGCGGCCGGGATTTGAATCCGCGACCCTCGGATTACGAGTCGAATGCCTGAACACACTTGGCCATATTTTGAGATACCAACACTTTCATTTATTTATAATAGCTAAAGAAAGATCGCCCTAATGAAGTTCTAATTTGGTAATTCATAATTACGCTATAAAAATACACACACACAAAGTGTAGTTATGATTATCACAAAAATTTTAAATGATTGGATACGAAACGGCGTTTCTGCAGTGCTATCAAAATCATAGTTTTGTTAATGTTCCCATCACAAGATACATATGGGAAAAATAAATTTAATTTTAATTATTTCTGAGAAGTTCGTTTTTTTCAATTTCGCGCAAAACTACTCGAGAACTAATAATTCATGATGACGATATATAATTTATTCGAAAACTGTTTGCGATAATCGTTCCTAATTTAACAGGGAAAAACTAAAGGGAAGGTAGCTGGTCATCAATACCCACTGCAAAGTCTTGGGCTGTTCTTTTACTAATGAATAGTGGAATTCACTACCACGTTATAATGACTGCCTGCTAAAAGGACGAGCATGTTTGGTGTGATACGGAATCAAACCCGCGAACCTCAGATTACAAGTCGAGCTTCCTAACCACCAAGTTAATAGTTTATAATTACTCACAATGAAACCCGAGACCCTCAGATTACAAGTCGAGCTTCCTAACCACCAAGTTAATAGTTTATAATTACTCACACACCCTCATTTCGCCCATTTGTTTATATAAAGAAATACATACATCTTATATTACGAAAATACTTTCTTGATTTATTTTCTTGAGATAATAGGTACGTTCCCTTGAGAGAGTCAAAGCAATTTGAAGCAATAATTATTTAATTGTAAGTCCCTCTTAACTTGTGTGGTAACATAAAATATATGTAGATAACTATGTAGTGCAGGTTTTTTCTGGTTTTTTTCGTACTGATGAAAATGATCACTCCACATTGTCGACTTTGGTTAGCGGTTTCATTCAGCTAGGTGGTCCTACATGGCCAGGTGGGTTAAGACGTTCGAATCGTAATCCGAGGGTCGCACCAAACATGCCCGCCCTTTCAGCCGTGGGGGTGTTATAATGTGACGGTCAATCTCACTATTCGTTGGTAAAAAGAGTAGCCCAAGAGTTGGCGGTGGGTGGTGATGACTAGCTGCCTTCTCTCTAGTCTTACACTGCTAAATTAGGGACGGGTAGCGTAGATAGCCCTCGAGTAGCTTTGTGCGAAATTCAAAAAGAAACAAAACAAACAATCATTTAGCTGGACTTCAGGATTAATTGTTCTTCTTGGCGTTGTTTGGATAATCAAGAACTGTCAGTATTTTCAAGCTGTAAACATATGCGGGTGGCTACCGATGGTGGTCGCCTGGTGATGAGTTAGAGAATATCTTTTGTCATCTCGTGAAACATAAGCTATTTATCGTTACACCATGACTTTAATGTTTCACAAGTACATTTACTAAAACCCTTAAATTAAATAGCTAGTGTTACATGATCTGAACTTTATATTTTAATGTTTCACAAGTACATTTACTAAAACCCTTAAATTAAATAGCTAGTGTTACATGATCTGAACTTTATATTCAACTGAATAATATTATAATTAATTGTAACGATGTCAGTATGTCACCAGTTATCCAAACACTTAAAGTATTTTATTTATTGGTCGTGAATAAAGAGTTATACATCAAAACCAAACTAATTATGTGTTAATATTAGTGTGTATAAGGAGTGTATTAACACATTTAATAAAATCTTTGACCATAGCTGTGTATTAATATTTTAGGTTTCTGCCCGAATCTCCAAGATGGCTTCTTACCAGGAAGCGGTACACAGATGCAGAAAATATCATCAAGAAGTTTCTTAGTATCAGTAATCAAAGTGTTTCAAACCTGGAACTCACGATGAAGGTCTTAGAAGTGAAGATTGAAACGCTAATTAATTTATGTAATGAAAAACTTGAAGGGTGTTTGTAAAATAAAAGTTATTTGAAGTGCAACTGTTTTTTTGTTCTAAGTACAACACTGGATAACATGCTAGCAACGCTGTACCTACTGTGAGGATTAAACCCAAAATGTTGGTGTTTTAAACCCTCAAGATTACCGATGAGTCTCCGATATTTAGCAGTGTTAGTGAATTACTATAAATATAATACAGTGAGAAGTTTGTAAACTTACAATACTGATTTTCTTTCATGATGGTAGAATAATGGAACATTATATTGTGTACTCAACTACCAATGTTACTTAAAATAAATAAACTTATAATAATCAGAATATGTTGATTTATCTGTTGGGGATCTTCACTTTTTTTGAAATTTTTGGCAGTGATCTCAATAAAGCCTTACAAAATTCGTCCAACTCTAGAAGTTTAGGTCAACCCTAAAATCATATATTATGCTAACTATGAAAATTTTTTCTAATTTTAAAAACATATATTATACGGTACGTATGAAAAAAGTGACGTAATACGGATATATATATAAACATATTAAACATTTTAACCCCTAGTTGTAACAAAATTAACGTTGGAGAAGAAAGTTAAACTTTATCCAAATAAAATTACTCAAACTGTAACTTGTGTTTATATTATTTCATTTTTTGACCTATGGCCCGGCATGGTCAAGCGTGTTAAGGCGTGCGACTCGTAATCTGAAGGTTGCGCGTTCGCAACCCCGTCGCGCCAAACATGTTAGCCTTTTCAGCTGTGGGAGCGTTACAATGTGACCGTCAGGCCCATTATTCGTTGGTAAAAATAGTAGTTTAAGAGTTGGCCGTGGGTGGTGATGACTAGCTGCCTTCCCTCTAGTCTTACTTAGGGACGGCCAGCACAGATAGCTCTCAAGTAGCTTTGTGCGAAATTCATAGTTAGCATAATATATGATTTTAGGGTTGACCTAAACTTCTAGAGTTGGACGAACTTTGTAAGGCTTTATTGAGATTACTGCCGAAAATTGCAAAAAAAGTGAAGATTCCTGAAGTCGAACGCCTTAAGCCACCTGCCATGCCGAGCCCGGGCTCCTTTTGTGCCTGAACTGGTGAATTAAAACAAACTTAAACTAGTTTACCAGAGTATGTATTGACATGAATTATATTGATGTAGAAACACTGATTGCTTATGATTGATGTACGAAAACATTTTACATGTATTAAAAACATTAACATGAAAAAGTAGCCACAACGTAGATGATAGCAAATAAAACATATAATAGAAAATAAATAACAAATAGAATAAATAGAATTGTGTCGACTCTCAGCACAGCTATATCAGTATACTGTTTCTACAAATAGATTTAGAAACCTTGTATATAAACCGTTGAGTGAGTAACACATCAAACAACTTGAGCTCGGAGGTCAAAGAATTTAACTCATTCACGTACACAGTAAAACCTCACTTTAAATTAACATACGTTGAACTGTAGTCAGTACTGGGTAGGGCAAGCTCGTTTAACTTTTGTTAATACCAGAATGTTCTTCAACACAAATTCGTCCACGACCTTGGTCGTGTATTTTATCTATTACTTCTGATAGATCCGTGATGACGAGAAACTCATTTGAAGTAAAAATGTATCTCACAACGGCGGGTACGGGTATAAAACAACAACAACTGTTTTAGAATGTCAAAACGTTGTCCTCTATTTTATTTTAGTAAAAGTTGTAATACCCATAACAACTTGAGATACAGTTCTAACAGGTGTGCAAACACCAGAAGCTTAATACTCGCCTATGAAATTTTATGACAATTTTCAGTAGTTTATAGAATTACGTAAATCCAGATTAATTGTTATTTTTATTTAAAATTCCGTTAGTTCAACATTCTTTTCCATATAATCAAAGCACAAAATTATCACTCCAATGAGAAATAGACAAATCAATATAAAGCTCCTCCAAGAACCCACCTGAGTGATTTGAAGATTGTAATTCTTGAATGTTGGGTTCGAGTATTTTGACGGATACAGCTCCTCATAGACCATTCTGTAGCTATTTACTAAACAAATAAAACAATGAAGTGAAATAACACACTACATGTTTCGGTTTGGTTCTTTAAAGTGCGGAAACTTTGGATTCACGTGTCGAATAATGCATTCTGAAAGAAAGCAAATTTCAAGGTTGACTTTTTAACTTTTAAGTCCCATTTTTCAGCGTCACAGCATACAGGTAGCAGTTCATTTACATATGGTCATATCAAGACATTTGCAATCGGTGTACTCGAAGGAAAACGATGCTTGACAATTAATAGTATAACTACTTTAAAAATGAAGAAGAAATAGATTCATATAATAGAAGGGAACAGATATAAAGTTTTTAATATTTTACAGATTCTATCTTCAGTGTTTAAAGCAAAATATAAAAAAACAATTCTTGGTGACGAGAAACCCACTTCAAATAAAAATGTACATAAAAATGGCTGGTATGGGTATTAACACTTTTATTGAGAAGGAGAGATAAACGTTTCGACCTTCCTAGGTCATCTTCAGGTTAAGAAAGAGAGTTTGTAAGTGACCATTGCCGGACACATGTCTTAGGGACGAGGATATAAACAGATACGGAAAGTTATTCAACATTGATGAAATAAAACGTGGTTATTTTACTGTCAAAACAATGGCAAACTACTATCCGCAGTGTCGTGTATGGAAGCGTCATAAACCATGAGAAGGTCTTCCCCCCCCAATTTTAGTTAATCTATAGCTAGCAGAAAAATCGAATTTATACCATGAGCAGACTGAAATTTTTACCTGGGACACTCAACCATGTGACTAAGCATCGGGAATGTATTGCTTGTGCTTACAAGACACTGCTGGACAGATCATAGCCAAAAGGAACTTGCTTGATCGATGTTCACAGGTGTCCACGACACACGCTTCAAAACCACAGTCGTAATATTTGTCTGTTCATTCTGTCATTGTTAATTTGTTATGTTGTTTAATAGTATTACATACAAAGTAAGTTTTACTTTGCAGGTAACATGTTTATCAAACAAATGAAGACAACATGTACTACTCAATGTTCCTCTTTATTGAATCACTAAATGTCAACACAAATATATATTCTGTGTACTGAAAGTTTGCCAAATTTCATACAGATACACAAGTCGTATCGATACAGTCCTCTCGAGTTCTTTATGGTAAGTACTCGTATGTTACTCTTTACCAACACATTTTTTAATATTTAGTGTTTGAATTAATTAAATACAGAAACAGACAAGGAAAGTTATTCAACCATTGATGAAACAAAACATGCTTATTGTACTGTCAAAACAAGGGTAAACAGCTGTCTGCAGTGTCGTGTATGGAAGCGTCATAAACCACGAGAAGGTCTTCCCCCCAATTTTGGCTAACCTATAGCTGGAAGAAAGGCCGAATTTACACCCTGGCAGGTAAACCGTAATTTTCACTTGGGGCACTCAACCGTGCGACTAGGCATTACTGATACCTATGAACAACACACATACCTGTTTCACTACTTTACTGAAACCTCTGAACAACATACATACCTTGTTCACTACTTTACTGATACCTATGAACAACATACATACCTTGTTCACAACTTTACTGATACCTATGAACAACATACATACCTTGTTCACTACTTTACTGATACCTATGAACAACATACATACCTTGTTCACTACTTTACTGATACCTATGAACAACATACATATCTTGTTCACTACTTTACTGATACCTATGAACAACATACCTTGTTCACTACTTTACTGATACCTATGAACAACATACATACCTTTTTCACTACTTTACTGATACCTCTGAAGACCATACGTGCCATGATGGCTGCTTCACAGACACCTCTGGACAACATACATGCCTGGTTGTGTATGTTACTAATACCTCTGAACAACATATATGCCTGGTTGTGTATGTTACTAATACCTCTGGACAACATACATGCCTGGTTGTGTATGTTACTAATACCTCTGAACACCATACATGCCTGGTTCACTAATTTATCTATACATCTGAACAACGTACATTCCTGGTTGACAACTTTACATGTTCATCTGTACAACATACATGCCTATTTCACTACTTTACTGATACCTCTGAACAACATACAACTTTAAATAAAAATAACAGTTATAAATCTGTACGAACAGTTTTACTGAAATATACTTTAGACTTTATAATTTTGTAAGATTTATTGAGTGTAAGTCACAAAGATATGATAAACCAATCGAGACCTTCATGTTTGTTTATGTGTGAAGTCTGACGAGACTCCCCAGTATACAATTTACCTGTTGTTTTTAACCATTAATCTCAGAGCCTATGGACGTATTTTTAACAATAGACAATTTACCTGTTGTTTTTAACCCTTAATCCCAGAGCCTATGGACATATTTTTAACAATAGACAATTTACCTGTTGTTTTTAACCCTTAATCCCAGAGCCTATGGACATATTTTTAAGAATAGACAATTTACCTGTTGTTTTTAACCCTTAATCCCAGAGCCTATGGACGTATTTTTAACAATAGACAATTTACCTGTTGTTTTCAACCCTTAATCCCAGAGCCTATGGACGTATTTTTAACAATAGACAATTTACCTGTTGTTTTTAACCCTTAATCCCAGAGCCTATGGACGTATTTTTAACAATAGACAATTTACCTGTTGTTTTTAACCCTTAATCCCAGAGCCTATGGACGTATTTTTAACAATAGACAATTTACCTGTTGTTTTTTAACCCTTAATCCCAGAGCCTATGGACGTATTTTTAACAATAGACAATTTACCTGTTGTTTTTAACCCTTAATCCCAGAGCCTATGGACATATTTTTAACAATAGACAATTTACCTGTTGTTTTTAATCCTTAATTCCAGAGCCTAAGGACGTATTTTTAACAATAGACAATTTACCTATTGTTTTAAACTCCTAATCTCAAATCCTATTATTATATTTGTTAAATAATTCTCATTTCTTGACATATTAAATACTAAAGCATCGTCTTTCGTACAACGTTCTTAGTGGTTTACTTTTTACAGACTTTTTATCTTACCCTTTGAAAGCAGCTGCAGACAATATTTGATTGGACAGAGAACATTATTTACTACTTGTTTTATACATACTGTGAACTGTGGTATCTGTTCATCAGTTCATCTGTCGTCTGTTTATGACGGCTTCACTTCTCATGTTGAGTGTGAAGAGCTACGGATGAAGTCAAAGTTCAACACTAACTATTTAAATAACAGTAGAACAGGTATGAATAATGTTGACAACAAACAGGATATTCTACACTAACTTGTTATGAAGTAATAACACTATGTATCAGAATTTAAACATAACGGTTTGTTATTGTTAAATTGTTCTTAGCAGAACACTTACTACACAAACATGGAACATAAAACATGGAAAAACAAAACTCATTTAACACACTTACTCTACATTATTATACAATCTTACAATTTGTCTTCAATCACTGCTACACGTGGGCTATTTGTGCTCGTCGTCCCTAATGTAGCAGAAAGACCAGATGGAAGGCAAGTAGTCATCGCTACCCACCGCCAAGTCTTGATCTACTATTTTATCGTCGAATAGTTGGATTGACCTTCACATTATAATGTCCATATGGCTAAAAGGTCAATTATATTTGGTGTGGCGTGGAGAAGTACAGCGGACTTTTGTACCATTTGCTTGTGTATTGCTCAACATATACAAACATGGATCATCATTAGGTTCCTCGACTGAAATCACTATAAGTTGGTGTATATATAATTAATTTACGTAGGTTCTCATACACTTTCTCGCTCCATTTACTACGATAAATGTATTTATATATACACATATATACGTATGTACATAGATGTAGACGGACGGAAATTTAAATAGAGATGTTGTTGGTATTGTTTTTGTAGGTAAACACTGTCTTCTCAGTCAACGTTGTACGAATATTTATGACAAAGCTACGTATGGACAATTCCTCAGAAACTGCGCATGTCAGGTAGATATTAGTGGTTGTCTGATTTAATAACAAGCTCAGCGATGGTAGAAACTATTTTGAAATTTGAAGAAAAATAAACACATTAGTATCTAGAAAACTATGGGAAAATATCAGTATATTTAGTGAAGTATTTGTTGTATTTTTTACTTTATAAGTAATTCTATCTTTTTAAAAGTAGTAACATAGAAATTCAAAAATGTTCTGGTGTTTGTCCTGTTTGGCATTGTTTAGATTTTTATTGATTACTTCAATTACTACTCCTCAACATATTTCACATCTGAACATTGATGATAAAACTGTAAACAGTTTCAGGTTTGTTTTGTTTTCTTTTAACCAATAGCATAACCTTTTAATGTACTCCTATACATCAGAATTCCCAGATGTTGAGTGATTTATAGAACTGTGTATTCTTAAAAAAACACATTAACTCATTACAATAAAATTTATGTCAGGCTGTGACTGTTATATAAGATTAAATATTAAAATAAATAGATACAGCTTAAAGGATTCACCGGTGTTTTCAAAATTTATAAAATAAAAATCAGTCGTAGCCTCAGAATCACTAGAAACAAAAGTCCACGAAACGTATTAGGGATTTTATTGTAAAGAAATGTAAACAGCTTTCCAAAGGAAAATAAATGTCAGAAGAGAATAAATAACTGTTTTTATAGGAAAGTCATCAAAGCTACTGCGCTTCTTTTCCGTTTACTCGGAATCACTTATCTTCTGCATCAGTCCTCATGACGATACTCACCTACAGAGGGAGCACATGGTAACTAACGCCTTGTTGTCGTCCTCCAAGTAAGTATTTCAAGTCTGATTTTATATGAACGGGAAAAGCAGAAAATGTGGGTGTGGTTCTTACTGGCCATAAATCTGTTATTTTCACAACGCTTCCAAGTCCTTAACAGTGCTAGATATTAAACCTTACGGTCCGTTCAGTTATCATTATTTCTGTATCTTATACAGTTCGTAAGTTTGTGTGTGTGTGTTTTCTTATAGCAAAACCATATCGGGCTATCTGTTGAGTCCGCTGAGGGGAATCGAATCCCCGATTTTGGCGTTCTAAATCCTAGACTTACCTCTGTGCCAATGGGGGGGCAGTTCGTAAGTATAAGACAAGTTCTATTCGCCTGTGTGTGTGTGTTTTCTTAGAGCAAAGCCACATAGAGCTCTTTACTATATCCACCGAGTGGAATCGAACCTCTATTTTAACGATGTAAGCCCGTAGAGGAATGTTCCAACTCTTTTTCCTATTTTTGACAAGTTCACATCCAAGTTGATGACACGTTTACTGAGTCTTGCTCTTTCAGTCTAGTAAGAGAATAAATTTTACAGTAAAGTATTACTCTTCGTTTTGAAATAATTTAAGAGGAGTTCCCAGTGGCACAGAAGTACGTCTGCAGGCTTATACTGTTAAAATCCGGGTTTCGATACCCGTGGTGAGCAGAGCACAGATAGCCCCTTGTGTAGCTTTGAGCTTAACAACAAATAACAACAAGTTTAAGAAGAAATGTTTACGGTATAACACAGTACTGTTCCTCAACACACAGACGTAAAACTCAGATGGACTGTAATGGTTAGAAATTGATTCCTGTTCAGAAAAACGAAAACTGTCTCACAAAATATTTATTAATCATTTGTCTGGTATCTCAATGTATGTATATCCACAACTATCTGGCTATAATTCTTAAGCCTCTTGAACTAACTAACTTCACTAACGAATAGTGTTATTGAAGGTCACATAATGACACCTCAACGGCTGAAAGAGCGGCCACGTTTGGTTTCCCGGGAATTCGAACCCACGACTCTCAGATTGTGAGTTGAATACCTTGACCACCTGGCCAGGCTGGGCCCAAGACTTACAGAATTGAAACGTTTGAATAAATTGCTTTATGTATGTGTATTAAAAACCTATAAAATAATTATAATTCTTTATCACCTGCAGATTTCGAGGCTTCTAATGATTATATTTCCCAGTGTTTTGTTATCTATCAGTTTACAAGACAGATGTAAATATTTATTTACAGTGGGCGTGTGCTTGTATAATCGTTACCTTCTGAGCTGTAATAACAAATTAGTGGTGACATAGTTTTTAACCTTACAATTATATTCTTGAAGTAATCTTAGTTATACTGATAATAAACAATAACAGAAAATGTGACACAACACTGTAAGTTCGTAGAAACCTGGTTTCGATACATATGGTAACACAGATTATGTATAGCTTTATGTTACAAACAAATAAACACTGCTACTCAAGGCTTAACTCTCATACACATAGGTCTACATCTTTCACAAATAAGGATATATGGGAAAAAAGTAGAAATTGTGTGGAGAGATGAGGAAAAAAAACTTAGAGATAATGTAAAATAGTCGAAATGTTCGAAAAAAATTAAATTTTCACTCGACTATACTTTAATCTAATCATAAAACATTTTGTGATTCTTTCTATTTTTTTATTTCATATTATACAAAAATATAACACAGTAAAACCTGTCTAAGCCGGAAACTACGCATGACGGAAACCTGTCGAAGCCGGAAATATCAAAATATTACAGCATTATATTGAGATTTCTCTTATAAAACGCCCTCTATACGGCTGATCCTGAGTAACGCGGACGGAAAGCTATATTCCGTCTACCTCATCTATGAACAAGTAGAATTAGTACCTGAGTAAGGAAGAAAAACTGTTTTTGATTAAATTCTAATTTCTTATTTAATTAATAATTCTCGGACATTAACAGTGAGTATTAGTTAAATATATTCTGTTATTTTTTCTGCCGTCATTATTCCATAGGTTGCTATTCGAAAGAACGATTGACTGTACTTTTGGTCGCTCTCTATCGGGATTTGGGTAATCACATGTAACCTGGAGGGTCGGGTGCTCTTTGACCTCTTCCTTCATTTATGATCATTTGTTTTTGAATTTTAGTCAAATTTACACAAGGGATACATGCGCTAGCCGTCCCTAATTTACCAGTGTAAGACTAGAGGAAGGCAACTAGTCATCATCACCCACCGCCAACTCATGAGCTACTCTTTTATCAACGAATAGTGGGATTGGCTGTCATATTATAACGCTCCTACGGGTAAAAGGGCGAGCATGGTCGATGTGACGGGGATTCGAATCCTTGACCCTCGAATTACTGATGGAAAACTATAAAAACCATGAATAATAGGTAAATATGAAAAACATTAATTTTGCAGTTAAATAAGATTCATGATTTGTAGAAATATATTTATCTTTTAAGGGGAAAATCCTACTATTTACATAATTCTCACGAAAAAATAATTTCTTATCTTCCCTAATTTTAAAATTTAGGGAATATTTATTTAATGTCCTGATTTTTTAAAAGTTGTTTGTTATGACGATTCTAGTGAAATCCAAACTCTGATTGATGTAGATGATTTTGTGAATGTGGAAAGTTTTGTGAACGTTGAAAGGAATGTTTTAACAGAAACTGATGAAACTGATTTATAATCTATAATAGAATCTCAAGATGGTAACAGTATGAGAGATTCAGGAGATGAACAAAATGGAAAAGATAGTGAGGAACTAGAAATTCCTACTTCATCGCAAGTGTTAAGTTATATTAACTCTATCAACTTGTATGCAAAAATGAAGGGGGGAAAGTGAACTTCATGAAAAGGTCGTAGAATTGACGTTCTCTTTTAACCACATGAGAAAGTCCATTAGAAAACTAAACAGTTGAAATTGGACACTTCCTTCAAATAAATTTGATTAAGATTTTGTTGACTTGCATATATATATTTTGTCTATTTTTGTTCAATGATGTCGAGAAAACCCACTTGTAGAAAACATATAAAAAACGGCTCGTTTGGGTTGAGAAAATATTTACGTAGAGGAGCGAACAACGTTTCGACCTTCTTCGGTCATCGTCAGGTTCACAAAGAAAGAAAGAGGTAACTGACCTCTGTTTATACCAAATAACACAGCCATAAAACATATCAACATGTGACACAACGGTGTTATTATTCAGTGGATCTTAACATGACTGAAACACTCAGTCATTACTTCTTGTAGTTGTTGGAATAAATAGGTTTGTGTCTGAGTGAAACATAAATAATAATATAAATAATTTAAATTGTAACATTAACTTAAACTTTTCACGTTATGAGATATGAATGTTTCTCTATGGTAAGAAAGTAGGTAAGGAATATAGGCTTAAAATATTTGATTAATAACAGCAAAATATACCAGTCATTCAAATTTATATTGAAGTTTGTCTAATGAATAATTAATTTTATATTTAAGGACTTTAAAGTCATTTGTTGAAACACTACACACAAAGAGATAAAGAGAACTTTAACACGGATTGTTTGAAAAATTCTGTTTGGTATTCTATCTGAGATGTTTACCAACTTTAGGTTCCAGTAACATACAAATAATTTGAACACATTTAATCCTAGGATTTGGTTACCATTATATAACAAGTACCATGCTTTATATCTTTTAATATAATTCAGTCCCCATATGGTGCAACACTTATTGTACAGAGTTACAACGTTAAAATCAGGGTTTAAATTATTCTCAGTTAACACAACAGATAGCCAGATATGGCTTTACTACAGAAATAACACACACATAATATAATTTAATTTTATTTGATGTTATACTTACAACAATGT
This sequence comes from Tachypleus tridentatus, assembly GCF_004210375.1. NCBI lineage: Eukaryota > Metazoa > Arthropoda > Merostomata > Xiphosura > Limulidae > Tachypleus > Tachypleus tridentatus. The sequence continues at coordinate 116,220,801 of NC_134828.1, forward strand.
TTATTTCACAATATACTTTTCAACAAATTATTTATTAATATTTTTATTGAGATATTTTGTACTTGATATAAAGTGTCCACAAGATATCGTTGGAGTGTGACTTCTCTTCTTAGAGGAACACACGAGTGAGATAACGCACAAACTAGGTACACTCACTTCCCGTCTTGAAAGCACGGGTCACTACGTTGGGTGTAAAAATAACATTTTAACTGTATATATCCTGGCTGGCCCACCTTCTTTCCCATGGTGTGGAGAGGGACATGTTAAAAAACACAATACATATAATTTAGTCCACCTTTAGTCCCAGGATAGGGTGGGGAGCATCCTTGACAACGCAATACATCTAAACGGGTCCACCTTCTTTCCTATGATAGAGTGGGGAATATCCTTGCCAACATAGTACATCGAAACGGGTCCACCTTCTTTCCTATGATAGGGTGGGGAACATCTTTGCCGACACAATACATCTAAACGGGTCCACCTTCTTTCCCATGATAGAGTGGGGAACATCCTTGCGAACACAATACATCTAAACGGGTCCACCTTCTTTCCCATGATAGAGTGGGGAACATCCTTGCGAACACAATACATCTAAACGTGTCCACCTTCTTTCCCAGGATAGGGTGGGGACCATTCTTACCAACACAATACATCTAAACGGGTCCACCCTCTTTCCATATCAGATCTCCAAAGAACCAGCCTGCATGAGATGGTATGAATGGAGTTTCTCAGCCGACTGGTATGTTCTTTGCTTGTTACAACTCCTTCTGAAACAAGATAAACCTTTTAACACAGTTAAGATGTCTTTTCTGTTCGTTTGTCTTAGAGATTTGCTCTTCAGGCAGTTGCCATCTTAACTTATGAGATTTCTTATAATTCAGCATATGTCTTCCAACAATCATAGAAACACCAACTTCCTATTTTCTAGTTCTCTCTATAGTAGTTAAAAATTGTTTTGTAAATTTACTAGATTTTAATAACAGAGATTTGTTTTGTTTTTCGAATCACAGTTTTTTCATTTAGTAACTTAGAAGTCAATATTACTATTTGTGAGACAAGAATTTCTTCACATAAGTGAAATTTCAACAGTGGCGAGGAGGTGAAAGTTACGTGTTGATGACGTGACAGCCACTTTTCATATATTAGTGAACACCATTATGTAGCCTGCAACTTCATTCATATCTATTTGACTCTCTTTCATCCCTTCGGTTTCAATTGGAAACTAAGCAGGAGGTCAGCTTGTTTGTTTACGTTCATCTACTTCTAAGGCTTTGTGAACTTCCCATTGAGGACATTATTCGATCATCTTCTCCTTATGTGGGCTTAATCTCTCATGTATATTCCATTCCAGGTCTTTTCCCTCTTTCACAATCCCGTTTGTATAAATCTAATCCTGATGCACTACTTGTTTCTCATCATTCACTTACATTTGAATACATACTGATTTCTTTTCAGACCAACTACATTTCCAGGACCATATGTCTGGTCCTCATAATCTTACTGATTCCTATATTAAGAATTATGGTTATTTTTACATGCACTATCTAGATTCCAAAACTGTGGTATACATTTTTAATTTTTGAAAAGCTAACCCATTTAGTTGAGTTCAACTATCCAGTACACAATTACCCTGTCTTTTCCTGAACCTTCTTTGTTTGCCTCCTTGCACTTTACATCTTCGTCTCATGTTAGAAGTACTTCATCGAGATGCTGTTTCCTTTGGAATGATTCTTGTTCCATCATATTTTCTGCTGTGGCTTGTTCTATACAATGTTTCCTCCTCTGGTCCCACAAGTCAAAGAACGGATGGATTACAACCATTCTTACACATAGGATTTCTCTCCAGTTCTTTTCTACCTTCCTATCAGTTCTCAACCTGTTCAGTTTCATCCTCTTTAGAATCGGTTCTGTCCTCTTTGGGTGTAAAGAAATTTACCAACCCTCTTACAAGGTTTTACTTGGTGTCCCTAAAAAGAGATGGAGGGGATTTAGTTATTTATCTGTCCAACGTTTTCATTTAGAAAAGTTATCTTCAGTTCATTGGACCATTACTCCATATTCAGGTCTATATTACAAATGTCTTTCTTCCTATTGACATCGCAGAGTTCTGTAGATGCTTCCTTTTCTCCATCTAATGGTGCTATATTTTATTGTTTCAAACACTACATTGTCTTCTATAATTTCAGTTTAGGTGGTCAAAGCGTTTGCTCCACATCTCCAATGACTTGGTCTATAGGTTCGTTATTACATGCAAGATAGTCTTCTGTTTTCATACTCATGGAAAGAGTCCTCCAGTCATATCTTCATTATTTTGATGGTGGAAACCCATTTTGGGAGAATTGACAAAATGTTCAAATCCTTACTCACTTCCACCCAATACTTTATCCTCTTCACCAAATCATTTTCCCTGTTCCCTACTGTGCTCGAGAAACTCATGTTGTAGCTAGATAATCCACTACCACTGTTTTGGTTCCCTCACTTTGAATCGTACCAAACCCACACTTCTTTGGAAATGTTAATGTTTACTGGTTCGGATACATCATTGAACAACAATCTCACCTTAAACATGTACCAGCATAAGCAATTCCTCCACATCAATGTGCCCAACTTCTGTTCTGTTCATTGGACATGTTTGTATTCCTTACCACTGCTTGTAAATTGTTTGGTTATGATCCATTATCATAATTTTATGGTAATGTTTTACATCAATCATAGAGCAGGTATCCGATCTTTGATTCTGTTTTAAAACAGAACTCAACCGTCATGATTCGGCATCTATTCAATGGATTTGCTGTATAGATTCTTGTGTATATGAAGCGATGAACTTGAAAACAGATCATCTGTATCATGATCTGCCTATCAAATAGTCGCTTCAATCACAAGTTTTCTGATGCGTATGTGTTCATTTGGGTAATTACGACTTATTTCCTCTTCAATAATGACATTTCATGAGTGGAGCAGTATAGAGGAAGCTAGTAAACAATAACAGCATTATCCATTAATAAGAATCACGTGAGTTTAGGTTGAAGTTGCCTAAAAACTAGTGTCATGCAGATACTCAAGGCAGATGATCACAGAAGATATAATCTCTGTGTGAAATGGTAAGTATCTAATGGAAACACATTTTCATGTAAGAAAATGTTAACTTTTTCTAAAACCAGATGTTTTCTGAACTAACCAGTAGGAGATAATACAGGGTGGCCCGTAAGTCCCTACCCATCCATATAACGTATGTATTCAATATATCTGTGTGCTGTTCCTCATTCTCGATGTATAATATCATGCGACGCCATGTTCTGTGAGACATTTTCCTCAACATAGTAGGGGTTATTGTTAAAAATGCCGTGGTAACAGCTGCCTTCAACTCATCATAACTATTATAACGTTGTTTAGACACAATGTCCTTTATGTATCCCCAAAGAGAGTTATCACATGTTGTGAAGTCCGGACTTCTTGCGGGCCATTTCAAGGGTGTCTGAGATGTTACAGAACTACGACCTACCATTTGTCTGGAAATGTGTCATTAGGATAATCTCACACAGTGAGGGCATAATGAACCAGAGCTCCATCTTGTTGAAAAAGCAAACCTCCTCTCTGATTCCAAGTTTATCGAGTTTCGGTATAAAATATTGTTGTAACATGTTTATGTTGATACGTGTTTATTGATTTAGTGCACATGTACAGAAAAAAACATATTCCTAACTACAGGTGGCAGCACTTGTCTCAATATTCTTAACACTCCCATTTAAATTTAAGTTTTACACAAACTTACAATTATTGTCAATGATTTAACCATATACAGCCATTCTTTTCTTTCTGAACAACACTAAGTCCAAGGATATAATGGAGCTTTCCCAGGTGTTTCATGCGGAAATTTTCCTTCAGTGCTTCCTTTATAGTGATTATTTCATCATCACTATCAGCAACCAAAATAATATCATTCACATACACTGCAACTGTTGCTAGATTTTCACCCTTCTGTATGTAAACACATGGATCTGCTGAACTTTGAACAAATTCCAGTTTCATCATCTGTTCATGAAATGATTTGTTCCAACAGCGTACTGACTGGTTTAATCCATACAGTGATATTTTCAGTTTACACACAAGATTTTCCTTCCCTAGAACAGCGTAGCCTTTCGGTTGTTCCATGTATATCTCTATAGCCTTCCGGTTGTTTCATGTATATCTCTATAGCCTTCCGGTTGTTCCATGTATATCTCTATAGCCTTTCGGTTGTTCCATGTATATCTCTACATCCAGATTTCCATTCAGAAATGAAGTTATGGCATCCATCTGGTGATTTTTCAAGTTGTTCAGCACAGCAAATGCAATCAAGGAGCGAATTGATACACAGTGCACCAATGGGGAGAAGGTTTCCTCGTAATCAAGACCATAATTCTGCGAGTAACCTTTGGCCACCAGCCTACTCTTGAACCTCTCTACATTTCCAGTATTTCCATACTTAACTTTGAATACCCACTTACAACCTATCAGCATACTCATCATATCCATAGCAGATGGGGTTTCCTGTTTCTTGCTGGTCGTTCAGCTTTATCTTTGGCTTTAACTTCTGTTTCTTGGTTCACTACCTGTTCACTTGATGAGATATAGTCATTTGTCACAGGCTCTTGACCAAATTATGTTTCGTTACAGATAACATCTCGCCGTATGAAAATCTTCATGGATTTTTCATCATACAGTCGATATCCCTTGGTGCAGTTATCATATCCAATGAAACGTACCTTCATAGACTTCATATCTAATTTCTGTCTTGACGCATCTGGCACATGTGCATATGCAAGACATTCAAACACTTTCATGTGTTCTACATCTGGTTTCTTCCCATACCATCTCTCATATGGTGTACTACCATCTTTTATTGCCGATGTGGATACTCTGTTACCCACATACGCTGCAGTATCTACAGCTTCCGCCCAGTACATTTTTGGTAACTTAGCATGTGACAACATGCTTCTTGCTGATTCCACAAGAGTTCTGTTCTTCTCTCAGCAACAACATTTTGTTCTGGACAATATGCTACTTACATCTCATGATGAATGCCTCTTAACTTCAAATATTGCTGCAACTAATTTTCCGCCATTGTTTGTGTGCAGGATTTTTATGTGCTCTCCAGATTCATTTGTGTACAACTTCTCAAATTCCTTGAATTTCTCAAAGACTTCTGACGTCTGTTTCAAGAAATACACTCTGCAGCATCTTGAGTAATCATCAATAAATGTAACAAAGTACTTGCTACCTCCAATAGTTGGAGCTTGCATAGAACCACAGACATCACTGTGTGCCAGTTGCAGTCTTCCCTTTGATCTGATTTCTCCCACTGTCTTAAATGGCTTCCTGTGCATTTTACCTTCAGTGCATCCCTCACAGAAACTGGCTTCATCAGACTTCAGGAATTTCATTCCACTTACATTTCCACTCCTGACAAGCTTCTGTATCTGTGAAACACTGACATGCCCTAGTCGTTGATGCCATATATCCAAGCCATTCATGCTACTGTTTGAGGCTACTGTGGCATTCTAAATATCACTGATCTTACAGTTCAGTTGGTATAGACCCTCATCCTTTCTTGCACCCATGTCATGGAGTTGTCCTGATTTACCTCGGATGTAACAGCGATTAACTCCAAACTGCACAATATTTCCTTTTTCAATAGCAACTCCTACTGAAAATAGATTGTTAGCTAATTTTGGTATATGAAGGACACTCTGCATTGTGACATGATTTGAATTACTGACTTTAAATGTCATTTCTAGTTTACAGTTTCCAACTCAAAGAGCTTCAACAGTTCTTCCATCACGAATCCTAACTTGCTGAGGTGTGCTAAACTTGTGATAATTTGATAATATGTTCCTCTGGTGTGTCATATGCCTAGACGCACAAGAATCCACCAACCATTCCCCATCTTCTATTCCTTTATCCTGGTTTGTTACAAAGGCAACACCATTGTTTCCATCAGTATAAGCTTCCGCCACATTAATATCCACATTGTTAACTTTGTGGAGTATTTCCTTCAGTGTTGGACAATTGCGTTTTATATGTCCCTGTCTGCTACACTTGTAACACTTGAAGCTGTTACCCCTTTTCTTTGTTTCTTGTGTTCCATGTGGTTTGAAGTTGCTACGAGTGGCTAATGCAGTTGATGATGTTTCATTTGATGTGGTCTTTTTTTCTATTGTTCTTTATTAATCAGTGCTTGTTTCACAAATTCTAATGAAATATCATCAGTTTTGTTTTTCAGGAGTGTTACAATTGTATCATAGCTAGCTGGCAGACTACCAAGTTAGGTAACAATCTGATTTTCTTCTGCTAGTTCCGCCCCAACCGCAGCAAGCTGAGCCATTAACTCCTTCATGTGTTTCAAATGTTCCTGGACCGTCATCTCACATCAAAGTACATCTTTTTTCAGGAATAGTTTATTGGCTAGTGTGTTCCTATCAAAGTGAGCACGCAGTACATTCCATGCTTCCTTAGGAGTTGTGCATGAGGTGACAAGATAGAGTTGTGCACCTTGAATATTCAGAACATTTGTTGAAAATGTTCTTTCCCTTTTCCTGTTGAAATCTGCCCTTGTTTCATCATTGGCTATCTTTGCCAATACATCTGTTTCAGTCACATGGCCACATAGGCCTTTTTCTCTCAATAAATATTCCATTCGAAATTTCCATGTGGCTCAATTATTTTCCCCCAACTTATAAATTGATATTTTATCTTCCATTGTCAAACTATTTCAACCATAACTGTAATATTGCTTTCTTTGATTTAGATCTATTTCTCTCTTTATATGACTTGAGAAAATAGAATGTCAATCAATATTTTACAGTTTATCTTGGTATTTCACAATGGCTTCCAGACAAAGGAAACGAATCACCCAGCACTTGTGATAAAGTATCCATGTAAATCCAGTGCCATTCAACAAAAAATTGTCATCCAAAACTGTTCTACAGTAATCCTCAGTTTATCCTGGATTATTTGTACTAACAATTTTAAACAGTTTCATCTGTTTAAGCACTATTAGAGCATTCCTGGGCCCATAACCTGTTGACACGTGTTTATTCATTGAGTGCAGATGTACAGAGAAAAAAATATTCCTAACTACAGGTGGCAGCATTTATCTCACTATTCTTAACAGTTTAGATATGAGGTATGGTTTACTGGCCCGTCAATGAAGTATGGTCCAATAACATGACGCGCATTAAGTGCTGCCCACGTCCTGACATGTGGAATGTTGTATTCAATTTCTTCATAATAATGAGGGTTCTCCTTTGCACGAAATGTTTACTTCTGGGCACTCGTCCGTAAACATCACCTTTCCTCGAAAAGGGATCGAACTGAAGATTCGCAGTAACTCATCACACGTCAGTTTCCTATTTTCTCTATCAGCATCACTTAGTTCATTCAGAAATATGGGTGGCCATGCTTTAACTCCCATGTCCTTTTTCATAAAGGTCTGCATGGTTGCTCGCGGGATACCAAGTTCAGCTGATCTTTTCCTAGTCGACTTTAATGGTGACTCTTCCACAGCAGCACATGACTCTCTACGTTTAACTGGTCTTCCTGAACGAGGTGCATCCTTAATGTTGCCAGTTTCAAACAATTTGCGCTCCCAGTTTGACATCGTTTTTCATGTTGGTGGATCCTTATTGAATCCTTTTCTAAGTTTCACAGTTATTGTATCCTGGGTGTCACCAGTATTCTTGCCCTCATGTACCCACGTACTTGTCACAATGCGCTCTTCAAGTGTAAATGGGCTTACATCGGCCATATTTCTTTTAAAAAACAAACAAGTTTATCATACATACGTAATTGAATATAACATAATAACATATGGATGGGTAGGGACTTACGGGCCACCCTGTAGAATGAGGGTTCCATTTTTCATCTCTACATTTGACACAATAGTTTTACGATATGTTAAAATTTTTCCTTCCTGTTTTTACTTTAACGTTTTTCATGCTGCTTGTTACTGTTTATTTTGTACAGTTATTAAGTAACTGTAGTTTCAAAATTCACTCCATTTAAACACAAATCTTAAATTTTATATTACTTTTCATACCCTTTTCACCTGGGAGTATTTTTCAACACATTTCTCAATCGGTCCGAATTTTTTTCTTTTCGTTTTTAATAACACCTTTATGTCCAGCTCAAACTTAATTTCCAGTTCTTATCCTTTTTCAGAAAATACCCCTTTTAGTACTTCCCCTTAAATATCACTCATTCATCAGACTCGGTGTCAAATTATCATCCCACTACCACCACTCTCCGGTTTCAAATGTGTCTTTTGGACTAACTATACATATAGCTTATTTACTTTTCATTTCCATGTATCATTTTTCATTTGTGGTATACTAGAGAACGTTATAACTGCCGGGTACAATCTCCTGCTGGTTATTTTGGGGTAAAACTGGTTTTAAAAAAGTACTGGAACAACCAAATAATATTAGTTGGTTAAGAAACCTCTGTCATATCTTCTTCAAAAGGTTGATTCCCAGGTGGTCTGGTATAGAAAGGAGACAGACTAGTCTAGATGTACTGTGTTGGTTAGGATATCACACATTATCATGGGAAAGGTGGACCAACCATCATATCTACAATTAAGGATGTCATTCTCTTTTTAACACCCAGTTTAGTGAAACATGCTGTCAAAATGGGCGAAAACTGTACCTGGTTATGAGCGTTCTCTCACATGTGTTTTCCTCTAAGTTGAGATGTCACACTCCATAGAGATGAATATGGACACTTTCCGAAGGGTGCTCATCTAAGTAAATTATACACTGTTTCCTCAACCAAGTCAATGTGAGTTTAGGTAAGATATCGTAATAATTTCTTACACTGATACCTCGACTCACACTTCTGGTGCTTCTTTTCTTGGAAGCAGCTGCGACACTAGAAGTAGTCACGTTCCTGTTGAAACCTTGGGTAGGTGGAACTAGTGTCGGCAGAAACTAAACAGTAAAGCCATCTTATGAGAAGTTGTATCTATCTGAAATATATTTACGGTGTATGAAAATATTAAATGTTCATAAATTCACAATCAACGCACTATAATTTTTTATTTTAAAAATATAGACATTACAGACGTAAAGCAAAGCTGAAAATCGACATTACCAAAATTGTATTCAAATTTTCTGTGTATGATCTAGTGTATATATAAATAATTGTAGATAAACTTATCTATTGGTCCTTCTGTTTGTAAGTTCAAAAGTAGAATTATTTGGCTTTCTTTACACAAAACACTTACCATCATAACTTATCAGTATGTTTAACCTGTAAAGGCAGATTACATATATAATAACACATTTAAATGATATAACAGTAATATCTGATTCTATGTAGTCCAAAAAATCAGTTATGGAAAGGATATAGTTGAAACATTTTACTCAGAAGAGATTCAAAGATATTATATCCACATGTTCAGATTATTTATTGATACGAATAATTGAAATCATGTATATGTTTTTACAATAAAATTTTATCAAAACTGTAGGTATGCTGTATAAATAAAATTATAAAAAACAACAACTAAAGTCTGAATTCTTTAAACAGTGAACAGAGAGTTTGTCAGACATATTTTCATTACAATTGTTCTTGACCAACAAGATGAATGTCTTTACATTTGTTAATTTCAATACAACCATGTACTGAAAATACAAAGTACTAACTAATTTACATTTTATCGTATATTTGTATAGTTCTACTATTATTAGATAGGCTTGTTTAAAAGATTCTAACAAACAAGTTTTTAAAATCTTCATAACATGTTCTATCCTACCTGATTCATTCAATACTAAATTATTATTTAACAGAAACTGATCAAGAAAACATTTCTATATTTACTGAAATATTAAAATTGTTCGTGTATGATGATTTAATACATTTTATATTTTTTAGTAGGATGGACAGGGTTCAGAATGTTATATTAAAATAATGTTGAATAACCAAATCAACATCTTGAATATAAGGTTCCAGTGGTACAGTAGTAACATTATTTGGTATTTTGATGTCACTAAGACATTTAGGCCTTATAAAGTGACGGTCAATCCCACTTTTCATGACTAAAAGACCAGCTGAAGAGTTCGCAGTCTTTCACTGCTAAATTAGGAACGGCTAGCGGAGATAACTCTCGTGTGACTTTGAGCAAAGTTCAAGCTACACCAAACCAATTAACACAATATCACTGATATACTTTATTCTTTAAGGGATATATTCCACTTTTATTTCGATATAGTTTCGTTGAAGTGGGTGTTTACTATAAGCTACTGTAATAATACCATTTGTACGATATTCACACCAATAACAGCTTCGCTTCAGTCACAGTGACTCCCATGTTGATGTCTCAGAAGTCACAGTGACACTTGTAGAGGTAACTGAAAGCGGAGCTAGTTTTACTATCTGACATTTTGTGTGTAAATATGACGAGTTTCTGTAACGTTTATTGCATACAGGAAAACCTTCTGTTTACAGTTTTGACTGATGGTTTACATAAGGTAAAATGTTAGTAATTTGGAATGTCTATGACGAACACCTATTTCAATCTTGCAACAATAACCACAGACTTAGCTGCCGTTCACAGAGACACAGTTATGGACATTCCACACACAGAATACCTAGATGTTTTCAGTTACTTAGGGTTCATTGCCTCATATTGAAGGTGTAAAAAGTTTAGATGTCTTGTAATAGGCTGGGTGTACAGTATCAGATTCGTTCATTTCGGTAATGTAGTCGAAAGTAAAGAAGTGGCACAAAAATTGTTAAACTGGACCCAGATGTGTTCTATATAATCACCTTTACTTACTTAGCAGTATTTCATGTGTGCTGATGGGTAATATTTTTCTTTATCTAAAGGAAGTCAACTTGTTTGTTAGGTTGTTGGATAACGTTTACCACATCTATTAGTGTGAGATCTATATCGTTTGTTTTTGAAATTTCGCGCAAAGCTACACAAAGCCTATCTGAGCTAGCCGTCCCTAATTTAGTAGTTTAAGAATAGAGGGAAGGCAGCCACCGCCAACGTTTGGGCTACTATTTTACCGACGAGTACTGGGATTGAGTCACATTATAACGCCCCCCCCCTCTCCGACTAGAAACGCGAGCATGCTTGTTGTAACAGGGTTTCGACTCGTTTTCTTCAGATTACAGGTTAAGTACTCTAACCACCTGTCTATGCCGGTACGTTAGACCTGAAATCTAGATCTAATTGTTTGTCTAGACAACCCTTGTATTCTAACGTTACGATACATGTATATTTTTAATTTATAGACCATATACTAGGAAAGTTTTTAATGTGTGATTCTATCCAAATCTTCACATTTCGTCTGAAAGAAGCACCACCTACAGACTGCTAAATATACTTACAGTTTCTGAGATAATATAATGTGTTGATGATATATGTGTAATTAATTTGTTAAAATGACTCAACACTTACAAGTTATAGCAAAAGTTATATTTTCATAATGGTGAACTACTAATCCTGTTTGACAATAAAATAGTAAAAATATTATGACCAACACGGTGATTAACTTACCAGTAGTTCACATATTAACAAAAGTTTATATAATAAGAGTGTATTTCACATGCTAGCCTATATATGTAATCATAACTGTGGGTTGGGATGGAGTATTGTTTTAGATGGGCTTGGTTGGGTCTGTATCAAAACATGTCTGTTTGTGAAGCTTTTGTGGTTCTAATATTAATATTCGTGATGTCCTCTGATAATACTGTGGTGCATTTTCAGATGTACATCTCTAAAATCAGTGGTTCGATTCCTCTCGGTAGACATAACAGAGACCCTGTGGGTCTCTGTAGAAATGTTCTGGAACAAAGAATCTCGCTCAGTGTGAAGAAACCAACACTTCTAAATCAGATGAATAAAGTATAAACGTATTTTCACGAACATTTCTAGTGATACAGTTTATTCTGTTGTTGTTTTATACGGAAACTGAGTTCAGTTCATATTTTTGTTTTCTATTTTATTTGTATGTTCAACAGTTTGTACCAAAATACGATTTATCATTAAATCATTGTATATAAATCCATAAATTGTGACACGTGTATGATCTTCAAGCCTATTATTTATCTATAAATAGATAAAAAATACATTTACTATTCTTATTGATACCTTGTGTTCTGAATGTCGCATGGTATGTTTGGTAATATCACTGACTGAGGCTAATGTGTATAACTTGGTACATGTGTCCTACACTAATGTGTATAACTTGGTACATGTATCCTACACTAATGTGCATAACTTGATCCATGTATCTTACACTAATGTGTATAACTTGGTACATGTATCCTACACTAATGTGTATAACTTGGTCCATGTGTCCTACACTAATGTGTATAACTTGGTACATGTATCTTACACTAATGTGTATAACTTGGTCCATGTATCCTACACTAATGTGTATAACTTGGTACATGTATCCTACACTAATGTGTATAACTTGGTCCGTGTATCCTACACTAATGTGTATAACTTGGTACATGTATCCTACACTAATGTGTATAACTTGATCCATGTATCTTACACTGTGCATAACTTGATCCATGTATCCTACACTAATGTGCATAACTTGATCCATGTATCTTACACTAATGTGTATAACTTGGTACATGTATTCTACACTAATGTGTATAACTTGGTACATGTATCCTACACTAATGTGCATAACTTGATCCATGTATCCTACACTAATGTGTATAACTTGGTACATGTATCCTACACTAATGTGTATAACTTGATCCATGTATCTTACACTAATATGCATAACTTGATCCATATATCTTACACTAATGTGTATAACTTGGTACATGTATCCTACACTAATGTGTATAACTTGATCCATGTATCCTACACTAATGTGTATAACTTGATCCATGTATCTTACACTAATATGCATAACTTGATCCATATATCTTACACTAATGTGTATAACTTGGTCCATGTATCCTACACTAATGTGTATAACTTGATCCATGTATCCTACACTAATGTGTATAACTTGGTACATGTATCCTACACTAATGTGTATAACTTGATCCATGTATCTTACACTAATATGCATAACTTGATCCATATATCTTACACTAATGTGTATAACTTGGTACATGTATCCTACACTAATGTGTATAACTTGATCCATGTATCCTACACTAATGTGTATAACTTGATCCATGTATCTTACACTAATATGCATAACTTGATCCATATATCTTACACTAATGTGTATAACTTGGTCCATGTATCCTACACTAATGTGTATAACTTGATCCATGTATCCTACACTAATGTGTATAACTTGGTACATGTATCCTACACTAATGTGCATAACTTGATCCATGTATCTTACACTAATGTGTATAACTTGGTACATGTATCCTACACTAATGTGCATAACTTGATTCATGTATCTTACACTAATGTGTATAACTTGGTACATTGCGTAGTCCTTGCTAAACATTTTCTGGTTTCAATGAAATACATATAACGTCTACATATGCGTTAAGAAAGTTATGTCTCAGTGTATATTGGTTTATTATTTAATAACTATACGAATATTAGTCCTGACTTACAAGAATTTAACTAAAAATTCTTTGTTTCAATCAATTTTGTTGGTAACAATTTATTCATTTCGTAATTAATTTCTGAAAGAGAAATATTTTGATCTTAACAGCTCCTAAATGGCAGCACAATACTTTAACATGTAGCCTGCCTGATTATGAAATAATTTCTATGGGAACCAAAGGAAGTTTGTTTTAAGTTGTTAAAAGATGTGGCAATGTATACTAAAGATATTTAGGTATAATAATATACGTGTATAAATAAATGCACATGTGAGGAACAACATGCATACACGTTTAGGATCATCACATGAAGTCATGAGTGTTGCACAACATGATTGGATGAATTTCACAAACAACACGAGAGTCAAACAACATGCCAAAAAGAAATAAAGAACTTTATCTTCTGATGTGAGATTAACTGTGATTATTGACACAGGTGCAAGTTATTATTTGAACACCCATTATTCTCATTAATACCAGTGTGTTTGTTTTAAAGCGTGTGTGTTTTACTTTTAGCAAAGCCACAAAGGCTATCTGCTCAGCCCACCGAGGGGAATCGAACCCCTGATTTTAGCGTTGTGAATCCGGAGACATACCGCTGTACTAGCGGGGGGCAAAACAAACGTGTTTGAGTACGTGGTTTTTTTTTTTGTGTGTGTGTAGGAAAGCCATGTTCTAAAGCAAAGCGACATTTGGTTCTGTGATGTGTCCACTGCACGTATCAAACTCCGGATTGTAGCAGTAAAACCAATAATATTGAGAGAATATTTCATAACAAAAAAGACCAACAAGAGTAGTGCATAAGAAAATACAGTTTTATTTGTTGATTGTTAGTGAGAGAAGTATACGAAATTTCAAAGTTTATGGTTAGATGAAATTATCAGTTGTATGTGAACTTCTCAGACAGTAGCTTAAACATACGTATACTTCATGTGTAGCGTTTTATTTGTTTGAGATAAAATACTTTCAATCATATCGATTGAAATACTTAGTAAAGCACAAAATTTTCTAATTATTTTCTTGACATTACTGTGATAGAAGGCGCTGTATATGATGCAAATGATGGTAAATGTACAAGATGGAGGCAGAAGTGAGCTTCATGTTGTGTACTTACATAAATCACGTCAAAGCTAGTGTTATACTTGTGTCTGGAACAGGATCTTGAAGAAAATACAAGGATACATTTAAATGGAATCTAAGAGACAAAAGTAAGAATTGACGTAACTGAATTAGTGTTTGTGATCCAGCTGTGCTATCTCTACCCCATTCCTTTACTACTGGAACCAGCACTGTCTACGTAACAACCAGATGGTAAGCACTGTCTATATAACAACCAGATGGTAAAGGGCTGTCTATATAACAACCAGATGGTAAAGCAATGTCTATATAACAACCAGATGGTAAACAAAGGAATGGACTTAACTTGGAGGATAACCATATTGATCATTGTCACAGGAATGATAATAGAGGTCACTATTATTAATAAGGTATTGATGAATCTGGAATACAATGAAATCTGTGGACTACGAATATCATTGTAATTATAGATACATGTTCTGTGTGTGATTAAACCAAGTGAGCACCACAGAAATGTATTCAACCAAGAAATGATATTTGATTGCTTTCTTCCTGTTCACATGTGAAGTTAATGTTGGGATGTATAGAGTTAATGTGATTGAAAAAATTAAGTATGTGTTCTGTAGATTTAAATCCCGCAACCGTGTCATCTACATATCTGTACCAGTATAGTGGTGGATGTAATGCTGTGTTTATTGCTTGTGTTTCAACTTGTGTTATAAAAATATTGGTTAGAACTGGTGATACTGGGTTGCCCATGCTTAGGCCATTTGTTTGTATATAGTTGTGGGTGTTGAACATGAAGTTTGTCTTCATCGTTGTGAATTTTATGAGGGTTGCTAATTGGTTGCTGGGAATGTCTTTTGATGGGTTAGGGTCTCGGATATAGAGTTCTAAGGCTATCTTGCAGGCTTCAGCGGTTGGGACTTCTGTAAAGAGGGATATAACATCGAAACTGGCCATTAAGGCTTTATGATTAAGTTGATTTAGATTAGACTTGAAATTAAAAGAGTCTTTGATGAATGAGCTGGCTGATGTTACATATTTGGAGAATGCCCATGCTATGTATTTACCAAGATTGTAATTAAACGATTCATATGTGGACATTATTTGTCGTAATGGACAATCTGGTTTATGAGGTTTGGGGATGCCGTATATTTGCGGTGTGCGTGAGTCGGTTTTACGTAGGTAGGAATAAAGTGTTTGTAAAATTGTGTTGGCTTTTTTCATTTGTAGTAGTAATTTGTTCAGTTGCGTCTCGTGTGTCTTTGTTAGATTTGTGTGTATTGGTTTAAATGTGTTTATGTTTGATGGGATGCTTTTCAGCTTTTGGATGCATTCATTCGTGTTCATTACGACTACAACGTTTCTTTATCTGCTTTATAATTTTTATGTTTTTGTCTTGTTTTAGTTTTTTAATAGAATTAATGTATCTTTTTGTACGATTGATTTTTAGCTTTCTGTTTTGTGAAATTACCTTGATGGTTTTTTGAAAAAATTATATGAAAAAATCGTTTAAGAAAACATTATACGCGCACACCTTTACAAAAAGCAAAATCAACCAACAAAAGTAAATATATCCCACGAATTAAAAAATCACGAAACCATATACTGCTTCATACCATATATTCCCGACATCAGCAGAAAAATAACCATCATTTGGCAAAAACTAGTAACAAAATATGACATTCCAGTTAATACCAAATTTATTCAAAAACCTGGCACAAAACTGAGGTCTGTACTATGTAAAAACTACACTGACAAACACCACACCAACATTATTTATAAAATACAATGTGATAACTGCCACGACTTCTATATTGGAGAAACAAGTAGAAAAATGAAAACCAGATTCAAAGAACACAAAAAGTCACCTTCACACGTTTTCGAACACTGCAAATGAAATAACCACAACATAACCATAGAAAACACTCAAATACTAAATAAAGAAGCAAACATAAATAAACGCAAAATTAAAGAAGCCTTACTTGTACAACAACTCAAACCCAAAATAAACCAATACAAAGGAACACCTTTATACCTGTATTAATGAATATAATCAAACACCTAAGCACGCCCTCTGCATTTCTACACTCAGTTACACATCCCCCTTAAAATATGTGGTCAGCTATCGGTCAGTTACCTCTTTCTTTCTTTGTGAACCTGATTATGGCCGAAGAAGGTCGAAACGTTGTTCGCTCCTCAACATAAATATTTTTTCAACCCATACCAGTCATTTTTACATGTATATGTTTAGTCAAATAAGTTAGTCTCTCACCTGTCAGGTAGAATTTTGACTTGAAAATGAAGTATTTTTAGTTTTTGTGAACTTTTTTTATCAATATCGCTGGATCTTAAACCTAACCTAAGGTCATGAGAACCACCAAGGTGAAGTTAACTTAAAAGTGTAAAGTAAAACGATGTAGAAATAAAACTTTGAACCATTGATACAGGTTACGGATTTAACTGTTTAAGTGTAGCGACTCAGCTGAACGTTGATACAGGTTACGGATTTAACTGTTTAAGTGTAGCGACTCAGCTGAACCGTTGATACAGGTTACGGATTTAACTGTTTAAGTGTAGCGACTCAGCTGAACCGTTGATACAGGTTACGGATTTAACTGTTTAAGTGTAGCGACTCAGCTGAACCGTTGATACAGGTTACGGATTTAACTGTTTAAGTGTAGCGACTCAGCTGAACCGTTGATACAGGTTACGGATTTAACTGTTTAAGTGTAGCGACTCAGCTGAACGTTGATACAGGTTACGGATTTAATTGTTTAAGTGTAGCGACTAGCTGAACCATTGATACAGGTTACGGATTTAACTGTTTAAGTGTAGCGACTCAGCTGAACGTTGATACAGGTTACGGATTTAACTGTTTAAGTGTAGCGACTCAGCTGAACCGTTGATACAGGTTACGGATTTAACTGTTTAAGTGTAGCGAGTCAGCTGAACCGTTGATACAGGTTACGGATTTAACTGTTTAAGTGTAGCGACTCAGCTGAACCGTTGATACAGGTTACGGATTTAACTGTTTAAGTGTAGCGACTCAGCTGAACGTTGATACAGGTTACGGATTTAACTGTTTAAGTGTAGCGACTCAGCTGAACGTTGATACAGGTTACGGATTTAATTGTTTAAGTGTAGCGACTAGCTGAACCATTGATACAGGTTACGGATTTAACTGTTTAAGTGTAGCGACTCAGCTGAACCATTGATACAGGTTACGGATTTAACTGTTTAAGTGTAGCGACTCAGCTGAACCGTTGACACAGGTTACGGATTTAACTGTTTAAGTGTAGCGACTCAGCTGAATCATTGATACAGGTTACGGATTTAACTGTTTATGTGTAGCGACTCAGCTGAACCATTGATACAGGTTACGGATTTAACTGTTTAAGTGTAGCGACTAAGCTGAACCGTTGACACAGGTTACGGATTTGACTGTTTAAGTGTAGCGACTCAGCTGAACCGTTGATACAGGTTACGGATTTAACTGTTTAAGTGTAGCGACTCAGCTGAACCGTTGATACAGGCCTGATAAAAGAAGAACATAATCGAATATATCCCAATTGATATGACATGCGAGTTGAATCGGAGATTTGTAAATCGATTACTACATTAACAGTCAAACATAGCATAACGTAAACAATAGTATCTTTAAAAAGGGGAATGGAATCATGTATAAGAAATCATTGGTTTAAATATTTTGTGAAACCAGTGTCGCAGTAAAGCCAAAAGATGCGGTGCACATGATTAGGAAAATGCACGGTGATTTTTCCTAGCGATTCTCAAATTAAATTTTAATTTCTATAATGAAGAATAAACACAAGAATGATGGCTTAATGTTACCCTTAACACCGTGACATGACAGATTTTGTTGTGTCATATTTCATTAATATTTAGTTTTTATTTTGGTTTGGAAGCTGTGCTGAGCTTTATTCATCGAGATTTATCAAAATAATCTTAAATCGCTAGTTTTCGGAATGATCCCTCCTGTTAACCATTCTCAGTATTAAAAGACACTAGGCTGGCTCGTCTGTCAGGTGTCAAAAATATCCAGAAATATTCATTAACAACACCAAGTACGTATGAAAAAACATCGTGTCGTTCTCTCAGTGTGGACTGAGTATATTTATACACTTTTATTAAACAGGCGCGTATCTTAATATTCAAGCTAAATTCTTTTCTTAACTAAAGATGTGCTCTTGTATGCTTCAGCTAGTGTGTACATGTAGTTATACATAAATCAGTTTGTATATAATGTGAGAACATCAATCAATATTTTTACACAGGATGTTATTATCCAATAGCATACTCGGTTACCAAACAGTATCAGTTGTCCTTCAGTTGTAATGTATGGATGGATTTCAGGCCGATACACTTAAATCAGCAGAAATAGCAGACCCTTTCATAATTCACTATCCAAGTCACTTTTTGGTGTCATCTATAGCGTATATACATAATCACACAAAGTCTAAAGCTATAAATTAACACTCTTGGTCAGATAAACAGGAATTGAGACCAAATCTGTCAAATACTTACATTTCTTAACCCTTATACAGTACATATCACTTTCTCACATTGATTCAATCACGATTCACTAGATATACTTCAGAAAGATTGGTATTGACCTAATAAACCCACAACGAAATGTCACACAATAAACTAACACACTAGATCACAAAGGAAGATTGATATTGACCTGCTAAACCCATAAGGAAATGCCACACAATAAACTAACACTAGATTATAAAGGAAGATTGGTTTCTTTGTTTGTTTGTTTTTGAATTTCGCACAAAGCTACTCGAGGGCTATCTGTGCTAGCCGTTCCTAATTTAGGAGTGTAAGACTAGAGGGAAGGCAGCTAGTCATCACCACCCACCGCCAACTCTTGGGCTACTCTTTTACCAACGAATAGTGTGATTGACCATCACGTTATAACGCCCCCACGGCTGAAAGGGCGAGCATGTTTGGTGCGACCGGGATGCGACCCGCGACCCTCAGATTACGAGTCGCACGCCTTAACACGCTTGGCCATGCCGGGCCAAGGAAGATTGGTATTGACCTGCTAAACCAATAAGGAAATGTCGCACAATAGACTAACACACTAGATCCCAAAGGAAGATTCTGTGAATAAATGTTTGACGTCATTTGCCACACAACGTTTCCGGAAAATGAGAAGTATACAGTACTTCTACTTATTAGTAGGTTATTGTTTCCAGTTATAATCATTCAGTCAATACTCAGTGTTCTAAGGTTTTACCTACCAGTCTCAGTTGTCTTACCTTTGTTTCTGTAATTAGTATAGCGCTGTTTGCACAGGGAAAATTCCTCTTAACTTTTTGGATAGATTGAGGTATCATGGTTATCACTAAACGTTATATCAATATCCTTTTACGAAATACTGCTCAATATCTCAGAAACAAAGACCACGCACATCTCCATGTTTCCCTTTCACTCGTTTATTCACTAATTATTCACTCGAGCTCATGGTGTTTCTCCATCCAACTCTTTATGGACTGGACTATCAGTTTCTTTCTTCTCACGAAACTAGCCGAGATCGTACAACACAATACTTCTTCATCAGTAGAAACCTCCCCATTCGTCTATGATTTCTCCAACAAGTGTTACACATGAAGTTAATTAAAGATATGGTTTGTTTGCAGTTGAGCACAAAGCTACACGATGGGGTCTCTGTGCTTTGCCCACCACAGGTATCGAAACTCGGTTTCTATCAGAGTAAGTCCGAAGACAATACTGCTGTGCCACTAGGGGATGTGGATGATCCATATAGAACTTCAGCTTGTTCACATGGCCAATGTTTGTAACATTACTACATCTGTTAGTTTAATTTATCGAACTAACACTAGTTAGGGATGTCCATAAAGTGGACATTCCAGCTCAATTGAACAGCTTATGCTGCAAATACATACCACAACTGTACCTAGACTAATACTACCTTGCTGTAAAATCTCTTGTTTTATACACAGTATCAAAATGTAGCCCCTTTAAACAAGTCTGTAAACACTGTTATACAAGTGCATCAGGTGTAAGGCTATATAAATTAGAACAGCTGGAAACTATAATCTTTGTATGGATATCAGGGGATTTAAAGAATAACCAGTCGAATGATGAATTGATGATTAGTTTTTTCAGGGTTTGTAAACTTAACAGGGACGTCTATATGACGGTCTGTGTTATTCCTTTAGTCGAAACTATCAGACAGAACATTTACAATTGTGTAAATAAGTAACTGTTTACTCTTATCTCTAATCCATATGGATCTCCCTCAAGTCCTCTGTATTTTGTTATCTTTACCAATTACCTTTATCAACTTTTGCTATTTCCTGAGTGATTCTTGGTAAAAAATATATCATCACACAACTTTCTGCCAGAATCATTCTTCTGGGCAACACATATGGAATAATTTGTACAATTTCTATCAATGTATTTATACTAATATAGTAATAAATAAATAAATAAATATATATAACTTATTTCGTTTTAGTGCATGACACTTTCTGGTATCTTACTGTTTTGTATTATGCACATTGTAAAGTATTTCTTGCTTCAAAATCTTCAGACCACAATTGCTTCATAGAGAGGCTGCTACATATACTATACCTTATAAGAACATATTGTACTTTTAACAACTGATCATACAAATATCTAATGCCAAGTGCATCAATACTACATTCTTCTTCCTACAATTTGATTCATGTATCTATATAATTCTAGGTTCCATCGGTCTCTTGAAAATGGCAGGATTTATTACACAGACCAAATGGTATGATGCAGAATTCATTGGTGATAGTCCAGTCCATAAAGAGTTGGATGGAGAAATCCAAATATAATAATAATGGCCATGTGATTACGCGTTATTGTTGTCTTACCCAGACAACTCTCTGTCCTCACAACTCCTTCATTAAAACACTAAATCTACTTCTTTGATTAAATTAAAACAGGTGACACAACAATCAGTCAACTACCTCAAAACCTTTGGAACCTGTGTATGTCTCTCACTGGTCGTGTGATTGGTCTGACTTGCCCCTCCTTCTGTTATCATGACACTGGTCGTGTGATTGGTCTGACTTTCCCCTTCTTCTGTTATTATGACACTAGTCGTTGTATATGACACCAGCTGCCAGAAACAATCATTCACACAAGTGCAACTTGATTTTTGAAATTTTGAGCAATATAAAAGGTGTTTCACGCATCAGCTATACCATCACATCACATGCTGACCACAAAGTAAACTCGTGATGACGAGAAACCCATTTGAAGTAAAAATATATTCTCAAGACGGCTGATATGGGTATTAAAACCTGATGATGACCTAAGAAGGTCGAAACGAAGTGTTTGATACTTTATTTTATACAAACTGTAAACTTCTTAAAATGCGTATTCGCAGTCCACAGTTTTTAGACCAAATTTGATTTTTACTGGATGCCCTTCTTACATAATTGCAGTTCAACTATTTCATAAGCAAAATTTATGCAGTAAGTCCGCACCTAAGATGTAAATGCCTCAACTAAGATCAATGAATGACAATTCCAAGAAGAAGTTTAACACACTTCTTTCCACTCACACCTAGATTGTCACCATGTATGAGAACAAGTTTTGTATTAACTTACCTTAATGGTAGATTTAAATGGTAGATTTATTTGGAGTGTCTGATACACAGCAAAGCAACTTAGATAGGGAAGTTGGTTTAAAAAACTGTTCAAATTGAATGCTTCAATTACTGCATTTTGTAACTGTGCCCATGTCAGGCTTGATTTTGTAACTGTGCCCATGTCAGGCTTGATTTGGTTATACTAGGCAGAGAGATGCTGCATTTATTTCCTGCTATCAATTTTTTTGCATTTACTCTAACGTACGTCAGAACTTGCATCTGTATATCCTTTTGTATAGTTGGAAGCAACCAATTTAACTTCTAATAATGTGGTAAAGCGTATTCAAAACAGAAACTCTATCTGCCATACTTCAAGCATTTTCTAAATTAACCTGGGAGATTCTTGTTGCACGAGGAACTTATGTTTATTGCATCAAAACACCATGTAGCAGTTTAGACAGAGGAATTAATATTAAAATATTTTTGTGAAGGTATGGTGGTCACTGTTGATTCTTGAAACTGTTTAGGAGCAAAGTCACTTCTACCGCAGATGACAGCATATAATTTTGGTTCAGTATCTGGTTTCATGTGATCATATTGAAAAGTGACACTACATAAATAATCTTGTTCAGAAAAACAGTGTTACTCAGACCCACGAACCCCAGATGACACCAAATCGGGTCACTTAACTGCCTCTCTGCAAGGTTCTTGATGAGGGTTTCCTTTGGCTTATGAGTGTCATGCTTAACAAAGCTTATTCATGCAGCTTATTCACGCTATCCAAATAAGCAGCCAAGATCTCAATGAGTCCACTTCTTTGTTCCCAGAATATGGACATTTGGTTGCTTATAGGATCGAATCTGCAGCACGGCATAAGCAAATTATTTGTAAGATAAGCGGAAAAATAGAAATAAAAAAAAAAACTTATGGAGAAAAAATCTAAGAAAAATTTAGATTTTAATAATTTTAAATACATTCTGGATTACGGTGAACTGCTCCGTTAACAAGCACAGATGTTTTACTCAAAGTTGACCATAAAGGTACGCGGCTCGTATTTTTGGTTTGTAACACAATTTTAGTGACATAAGGGGCAAATACACAAGCCATGTATTACAGCCAGTTATAAGACTTTAAAAGCTAAATATTGTAGGACGTAAAGGATTAAATGTTTTTTATTTGTTGTTTTTTTAAATTTCGCACAAAGCTACTCGAGGGCTATCTGTGCTAGCCGTCCCTAATTTAGTAGTGTAAGACTAGAGGGAAGGCAGCTAGTCATCACCACCCACCACCAACTCTTGAACTAATCTTTTACCAACGAATAGTGGGATTGATTGTCACATTATAACGCCCCCACTGCTGAAAGGGCGAGCATGTTTGGTGCGACCGGAATGCGAACCCGCGACCCTCAGATTACGAGTCGCACGCCTTAACACGCTTGGCCATGCCGGGCCATGTAAAGGATTAAACATTTGATTTAAAGATTTTCTGTAAGCCATATGTTTGCGGTGTAAATGAATCTGAAGCTCTTAAGAAATTAAACAAACCAGATTTCTTTAACTGTGCTGTAAATGAATTCTCGCTTACTCGCTTAGATGTTAAATCAGTATCTACTTTCACAGACTTCAACTATTTAAAATAATGTTAATATTATTAAAGTATATACAGCGAACAATGGAAACATCAAAATTGCTTTTAACTGATTTCGAAAGACAATATCTTGATGATATATGAGGATTCCTGGACTTCATATTCTTCCGGTATTAAACTGAGTCTTTCTAAAAAATCGTGAAAATGTCTTATTGAAATCAGGTAAAGGCATTTCTGTTGTTGTCATATGTCTCAGGGATATGAACATTATTTTAAATAGTTGAATTTACTTTGTCATATTGTATACTGATTTAAGATTCAAACGAGAAATTAAATTACATCATTTTTTGAATATGATTGAACAAATATGATTAACTTTCTAATGATCCATTGAGTTTCTGACGACCTTCAGATTGTTTTACACTACAAATACATATTATATCAAAAATCCACAAACCAAATGTTTATTTCCGTTTTATATATAAAAAAAAACCGCACAAAACCAGCATTAATTTGTTTTTGAATTTCGCACAAAGCTACTCGAGGCCTATCTGTGCTAGCCGTCCCTAATTTAACAGTGTAAGACTAAAGAGAAGGCAGCTAGTCATCCCCACCCACCGCCAACTCTTGGGCTACTTTTTTACCAACGAATAGTGGGATTGACTGTAACATTATAACGCCCCCACGGCTGAAAGGGCGAGCGTGTTTGGTGAGATGGGGTTGCGAACCCGCGACCCTCGGATTACGAGTCGAAAGCCTTAAACTACCTGGCCATGCCGGGCTACCAGCATTAATAGTATTTAAGTCTAAAATAATATTCATTTTAATTTTCCCTTTCTCACGATGGTATTTGATTGTACTTTGCTGTGGTGTAAAGGTCGTTAGGCGTTATTATTAGGCCTACTATGGTTTTTTTTTTTTAATTCCATTCTATATTTAATCGCTTGGGGATTTTCAAGAATTACAAGAGCGCATAATAATAGTATTTGATCCGCGTGATATTTTCGGTATCTAGGGCCGATAAAGCATTTATTTTTATGTAGAGCCGAATAGGCTCTTCGACACACAAAAATACAATAGTTGTTGGAACATTGTTCATGTTAACAATTTATTTAAAAAACAACAGTTCTTATGGTATGAACGCCTTTATCGAGATAGCAAACACAATTATTTGTAATTTACTTGATATTGACAAGGGATTTAATAAAAAAAACACACTGTTAAGACGTATAATAGGCTTAGTGTCCAATGACAAGGAAATTAACTGCTTTTACTTCATTTCTTAGTCACGTGGTACAGTTTTTGATAGTACACAACGCATAACAGTTTAGCTTTTTTTTTGCCTTTTATTTGTATCCACACTACAATGATGGGTAATCTTAGCGAAGCGTAGTGTTTTTTTAATATTAAATAAAAGTTTTAAAAACATAGTACTTGTTTTATCTGTAAACAGAAGGGCCCGGCATTAACAGGTGGGTTAAGGGGTTCGAGTCGTAATTCGAGGGTCGCGGGTTTGAAACCGCGTTGCACAAAACATGCTCACTCTTTCAGCAGTGGTGCGTTATAATATGATGGTTAATCCCACTATTCGCTGGTAAAAGGGTAGTCCAAGAGTTGGCGGTGGATGGTGATGACTAGCTGGCTTCCCTCTAGTCTTACACTACTAAATTAGTGACAAACTGTAAACCAATTTCAATATTCTAAGCCACGTGATACCCTAGTCATAGCGTAACAAAACATAAATCATTAATAAAATTTACAAATTACAATTATTCATAAAACGTATTTGTATTTAAAGTTCTCCGCCAGAATTAGGTAAGTTTTCGAATTTTCAAACTAAAATCCGAGGGTTTGATTTGTTTTGAATTTCGCGCAAAGCTACACGAGAGTTATCTGCGCTTGCAGTCCCTAATTTTCCAGTGTAAGATTAGAGGGAAGGCAGTTAGTCATCACCATCCACTGCCAGCTCTTGGGCTACTCTTTTACCAATGAATAGTAGGATTGGTCGTAAACGGCTGAAAGGGCGAGTGTGTTTGGTGTGATGGGGATTCGAACCCGAAACCCTCGGATTACGAGTCGAGTGCCTTAACACCTGGCCATGTGGGGCTAAAATCCGGAAGTCGACTGACCATAGTGAATACAGCAGATATCCTAATGTGGCTTTGCTTTAAACTCAAACAAAAAAATGTTTTAGGAATTACTATCCGTGGGTTGTGATGCGTGGAATAAACACCCTTGTTTATTTACAATTGCTTGTTGGAAAAAGTAATTGATTAGGCTTAAATCAACATAAGAGTTACTTAAAGCTTCGTTGGTTGACAAGAGAGGGAGCTTTTTGACAAGGTTTTATCTTGCGTTACACGTGAAAGGTCAATTCTCATTCAGTTAGTGATATTACTATTAGAGCGAACGTGGAAGTAGCTTTGCATGCGTGTTTGACAGTTGTGTAAACAAATACGGAATAGCTATTGTTTGTATGGAAAGGTAATTAATTTTATATTTAAACAGTTTAACAATATATAACGTTTGCGTAGGAGCAACCTCTCAACTTCAGTTATAAAATTAATAGAAATATTAATAAGCTTGTTTTATATTTGCCCGTTTTGTGTGTGTTGATTTTGAAGCCTAGCTATGTAGCTTATAAGATTATAACTAGTGCTACTACTAGTAGTTTAATTTGCAATTTCGCAAGTAGTCAAAATTAACTTAGAGCAGGCCCAAGTACGTATAGTAGCAGTTGAAAATAGTTTAATCAGTATACAGTGTATAATATTAATTTATAATAATATGAACATATATGTCAGTGTCGACTTAGATTTTCATTGAAAAGTGCATGGCTGTTAAGTCTTTTTCCTTGATTTTTAGGAAAGTTCTTCAAAAACAAAACATTGTGTTCGGTAGATTTGGTGGTTGATCTGAATAGAAATAATATTATAATTTGATCATTTTTTCAAAATAATAAATATCTTTTTGCCATCTATTTACGTTCGAACTGAAAGACTTTTCTTAAATGGTAATTAGACGAACCAAATTTCTAATAAGTGAAAGTGTTATACAGTATATCAAACAAAACATAAAACTTGCTCGTGAAATGGAGAATGTTGAGGGTTAATGAAATAAATGGGAATCAGGAAATTATTTTTAATGTCTAAAGGTACTATAAAATATTTTCTTGTTAAAAAATGAAACGCAAGTTTGAATTGAACATTTAAGGTTTGTTTAATTAGGTCTCACTTGTAATACTGAGCAAAGTTTTAAATTATTTTCTATGAAAGCGTAGTAATTTGTTGAAAAGGGCTCAGAGGAGGAATGTTAGGATAACTTTGGATATGGCTTATTTTATAGGGATAGGTTGAAGTTATAATTTATTTTTTCTTGAAAAGAAGTGTAAAAGGTGACTTTTTTATGTTTATTACATTTTCTGAGGGATCAATAGGATAAAGGTCACTGACTTTGTTTTCTACTCTGAAGACAGTTAGATGGGAAGACATAATTTCAGATTTGGAAGAAACAAATTAGATACCAGCTAAGACAGTTTATAATAGACAGTTTTGTAATAGAGTGGTTTACATATATAATGAGATTGCATCAGCATTAGTGGAGGTAAGCACTTTACAGGAGTTTAAAGAAGGAATTGATTTGTTGAAAATTAGTTTGTTAAATGTTGGATGTGCAAGGACAGCATTGAAGGGTCAAATAACTAATTTTGTCTGTTTGTTATGAAATGTAAAAGGAAAGTAAAAAAAAACAACTAATGTTTTTCTGTAAGAGATGATAAAGAGAACATTATGGAAGAATCTGACAAAGTTAGAAAAAACGATCAAGTTATTTGAGACAGATTTTTTTTAAGAATGGGGTTGGAGGTCAGTCACATTGAAAAATTCTGTCTGTGGTGAAGGAATAGATGTCTTAGAAGAACTTGACAATTCTAGAAATCATAGATGATATCATCCTTGATGATGTGTGTGTGTGTGTATATATCCTAAAATCCATGAACTCTTGTTTCAAAGTTTAATTTAAATATTGTTTTAGAAGTATCATGACACTGGAAAAATTCTAGATAATTATAAAATTCAGAATTTGATTTCAGTATGCATACATAAGGAGAGAGACTCTGGAGGAGGACTGGGAAAGTAAAGTTGTTTAATAAGTTTGATTTTTACTGCTAGCAAAGTGTTGGAATCTGTTCCTGAAAGTATTAGGAGCAAATTGTTTTGTAAATTTGGATCCAACAGTATTCTGAATGTAATTGTAAAAAGTAATTTCCTTCCTGCCTTGTTGAAATTTATGGAGAAAAGCATCATGGATGATATTGTTTCCTGTAGCTATCATGCCTTACAAGAGATTAGTTGGTAAGTTGGATGCTTATGAGATTGGTAGGAGGGTTAAGAAATGGATGAAACTGATTTAATAGTAGAAATCAAAGAGTTATAACAAGTTGTCATTTTTCTGATATGGGAACAAGTGAGGTTCTTAGGATCTATTTTAGGATATTTAATTCCACTGTTAATATGTGTAGGAATTAATGGATCTTGTTTTTCTTGAAACGTAATAGTTTGGTGAAATATTCACACAGCTAAATGCAAGTTTGAAGGAAATAAGGAAGATCTTCCAAGGTTTCTTTTTCATATTCTTCTTATTTAGATTAATCTTTGTATCATAGTTTCCTACAGTCTTCTGAAGTCAGCGATTACCTTTATTACCTCAAGTTTCAATACAGGTATAAAAACTAATTGTGGAATGACTTTAGTTCAAAGATTTTGGCACAAAATATTTCTCACCATAAGAAACAATGAAGTGACAGAAGGTTATTTGGTCCTTGAATGTAATTTCTTATCGAGCAAAAAAAAAATCTACAAATTAATTT
Source organism: Tachypleus tridentatus (assembly GCF_004210375.1). Classification (NCBI taxonomy): domain Eukaryota; kingdom Metazoa; phylum Arthropoda; class Merostomata; order Xiphosura; family Limulidae; genus Tachypleus; species Tachypleus tridentatus. The sequence goes on from NC_134828.1 coordinate 116,249,540, forward strand.
TACTTTTAAATTGTATTCCTTGACCTCTATGCATCTGTTCAACAAAATTTAAAAAAAAATATGAAAATTAACAACCTTAACCACATCATCAGATGAACCATCCCAAATTTTTATATATCTCGTTAATATTCATCTTAGTATTTCTAATATTTTCAAACCACTCAAACATAAATTAACATAAATAATAATCAGTGAAGGTCTAAAAATAAGTAATAAGGGACTTCACTAGCTACATTCTTCTAATGAACAAAATGTCCATTTGTCATTGTACTTTCTACCATTAAGCCAATTTTCTATCCCTTTCTTAACTTTATCAATCCTATAAGTATCTGACGTAGTAATTAATCAATCTTTTGTGAAGGAATATATTTTGTAATTTCAGATGAACAACATTAATAGTAATTAATCAATCTTTTTGTGAAGGAATATATTTTGTAATTTCAGATGAACAACATTAATAGTAATTAATCAATCTTTTGTGAAGGAATATATTTTGTAATTTCAGATGAACAACATTAATAGTAATTAATCAATCTTTTGTGAGGGATTATATTTTGTAATTTCAAATGAACAACATTAATAGTAATTAATCAGTCTTTTGTGAAGGATTATATTTTGTAATTTCAGATGAACAACATTAATAAGGGATCTCATCATGCTAAAAATGGCAGCCTTATAAAAAAGCAAACAAACAAAATAAAAGCTTCAACAATCATCAGTAATTTAATAACTGATCAATCACTGGTCAGTGCCAACTGCTGGGATGATTCTACAGATGGAGAGTTGATAGGTTAAGATGTCTTCTTGAGTAAGAGGTGATCGTACTTAACGTATAAAGTCCATAAGATTAAGATTTGGAAAGATGGGCTAGGCTCTAATTAAAACAGTTTTCTTTTCAACAGGATGATTAGCTTATGAAATTATCTACTGCTGTCAGTAGTTGATACTAACATTTAATAAGAGTTTAAGAGCAGAATAGATGATGTTTTAATGAAATATGAAATGTAGGTTTAAATATTTACATTTTTAAAAAAATAGTGTATAGGGGCAGCCAAGATGGATCACTGGCATATTTTTTTCCATAATGATACAAATATAGAATTTTGCTATTTAGTTATTTGCACCATCAGCGTAATCCATTCCCTCTTTGGCTGCATCAAGTACATCCTACTTGTGCACTAAGATAAAGGCAGGGTTGTATCATGAATATCCAGTGTTTTTACCCTTATGCACACTTGCATTATCATTCATGTGTTGGGACAACTAGTGCTTTGTTGTGGGAGTTTCTTATGGGGTTAACCCTTCTTGCCACATTCTGTGGTTAGAGCTTCATTTATATAATTATTTGTAGAGGAAGTGGATTAGTAACATAAAGTTATTGGTTAATTACTATTATGTATTTCCTAGCATTTTCATGAATTTAGAAAGATTGTAGGCTCAGATGTCCTAAAGCATACTTGAAATACAATCATTGGCAGTTGTGTTTTTATTTTTAGTGTTCAGAATTCATTAGGCATTTCTTGCAGTTGTTCATGTGGTTATTCATTCTAGAAGAACTGAAGACATTTTTTTCCCTTGTTTTACTGTATATATAAAACATTTATTGTTTCTATTTTATTTTACTTAATTTTCTTGTGTTGTGCTTTACGTTTACTTTAATTACTGAACTCGCAAGCTGTAGTACTGACTGCACTTTTTATTTAAAAATACATTTATGAAAGTACTCAATTCATTATTTCACTAATTGAAAGTAAAAATCCTAAATGTATTTTCAAAAGTTTATATAAAACATAAAACTTGTACTTTTTCCTTTATGATTTTTATTGAGAAGAGAAACTTATTATAATGAATTCATATGGTCTTTTCATAGAACATTTGACATAGTTTGCTCAGTTCAATTGAATGTGCAAGGGTCTCTCCAGTAGATGGACATCTGTATTGAAGAAGGAATGTTGACTGTAATTCTGAATTTATTTTGTGAATTTACACAAAATGTGACAAGCATTTAGTAAAATGTACAAAACTAGATGTGTTAAAAAGTATTTATAGTCAAGATATGTTTGTGAATTGACTATGTCAGTCTCATTCACGTTTGGACAAGTTGGAGTTCAAGATCACATTCATGTGAAAAATGAAAATACTTTTGTCCATTGTACTGTTTGCATACTGTATTTGCACAACCTCTAGAACCTTTGAAATGCATATCTACAGTTTTGCTTGGCATCCATGTGTAATGTATTTCGTCTTTCACAAACTATCACTAAGTCAGCAGTGTAGGGTTAATCGTGCCAGTTACCTAAGCACTGGTTCTTTTAATTTATAATAGAAATCTGTTCTTTGGGCTTTTGTGATTTTGGGCCTCTTTGGAAAAGTCTAGAAACTTATTTGCAGGTGAATAATAAATTTCTTGAAGACTGTAATAGTGAAAACATGTTAATAATTATAATTCAGAAAAATTATTGAATGGTCACTATGGTAATTAAATGTTTCTTCATGACACCTAGAATTTTCTTACCATTTTATTCATGCATAGGGATAGGCTAAATAGATCTTGAAATATAACAGTTGTGGACTTTCAAAGTCTGAAACTGTCTTCATGTTCTTTGAGTCTGAAATCAGACTTTGTTTCTAGGATTTTAGTGGCAGATTCAGCAATTCATGTATTTTCAGGGAAGAAACACCAATTGCACAACAAATTATTTATTTCACACCATTTTGTTCTTCTTTCAATGTAACTAATCAGTGCATGTATTCAGAGTCAGACAGGACCACAGGCAGTTACTTCAAGCAGTGTTATGTAATCATATGATCATTAACATATACTCGTTGCTGTGACAGTAACTAAATATCCTCCAGTTCCCTGTACAAACTGTAGTGAAGTAGGGTTAGGCATGTTAACAGAATTTGCTTATCATCGTATAGTGTTATAATGGTGAGTAGATCGCACTTTTTCTGAAACAACCTGTTTGGCCTATTGATATCAGGGATTATTTTTATTTTACTTTTATTCATTGCAAGAATGCTCCTAAGCCAATGTTATTTAGTCTACTATTTTAATAATTGCACATACTGAAGTTTAATATATGGTATATGATAAAGTTTAATAATGAACCCTTTGTTTTTTTTATTATAAAACTATATGTCTTGTACCATAACTACACAGCTAACTTGTGCCATACCTGGGTCCTTCCAAAGATTTTTGGGCTGTCTTATGGATCTGAAAAATGTTTGTCAAGACCCATAATTTAAAATGCTAATAAATGAGTAGAAACTCCAGGACTGAGGCTTGAATCCAGTACCTTTGGCTAAATGAACTATCCAAGAGTAAAAACCATTCTTGTCTTTCTTCACTTGTATTTTGTTATTTGTATGAAACTTGGTTCTACTTTACGGTGTTGTGGTCATGCAACTGATGGGTTGATTTACCAACACCCTTTGGAAAGTGCACTGTTCCTGTTAGCCAGAGGTCCTGGGTTTAAGCCCTAGTATTGAAGTTTTTTTTACCTATAATAATGTTTGTTGGAACATTTATAGATTCATAATATGAATTATTTATAATTAAAAAAAACGAGTGAAGGTTCACTTATTTTTGTTTTAGAACCTGCTCAATAAATTCCATTTCTTAAAGTTGTTATGGGTGATAATTTGACACCATACATTTATACAGCATCAGTTAAACATTTGCATATGTTTTTTATATGTGCTACACTGTTTCATTTTCTTCCTATTCACTGTTAACTTAGTGATTAGCTCAACCATGTCTTATTTTAAAGATGTAAGAGCTTAAATTGTCAAATTTCATGATAATGAACTACTTTTTTAGAAAATAAAGTTTGGAGACAACTTGAATTGGTAGTGAAAGAAACTTGTACACGTTTTGACAAGCTTGTGTCAACATGCTCCTCGTTTCTTATTGACACATTTTCAGTGTATATTAAATTTTTCCTAATTACTGATTACTATAAAATTATTAATTTTCTTTAGTTTTTTTTCTTTAGCATACTATTCTTCTAATTTCTTAATTTTGTTTTACAAATTACAAATGGGAAAAACCTTCTTAGAAGTTGTGGGGGGAAGGAATTTTCTGTTTTGTGTGTGCAATTTATGTAACTTTTGTTCCTTATAATAAAAAAATAAATAATATATAATACTTTTCAATTTTCTTGTTGCAACCAATCGTGTTGAAAAGACACAACAAAAACTTATTGGAGTCTGTTCCCAGGAAATTTGACCTGAATGTAGAAATTGGTTTTTATTTTGGACCATAGATAATATTGTAACGTAAAACCACATATATCAGCTGTAAAATCTTTAAAATATGTATGTGGTAGTCATGTTAAAGCAATTGTAAATCATGTTTACACATGAATACATCCAACTATGAATGACATTCACAAGAAATATTCACATAACAAATATTGGTTGAATATTTATTGTAAAGGACTGATTATTTCTGTTATTGTTAGAAGGAATTTAAGTCGTTTCGAATGACACACATACTGATGTATGGATAATTATCTTCATATTGTCACTCACTTTATACTGTAACACACAACATTTAGATTGTAGATTTTATTTCAAAATGTGCTTTTCAGACTGCCCATTCCTATCCTATCAAGTGTAATGAGCTTCAGTTACATTGCATCTGAGTCTTGAAATGTTTCCAAAATTGTAAAATCTTACTGATGTTAATGATGCTTCAGTTGTTTCAATGGTGGTTTGGACTAGGATTAGCAAAACCATTAAGTATTTTTTTTAAGGGGCTGGGTTTGTACAGAGATTTGTAGGAAGCTTTTATATTTCTGAAGAGAAGATGCAGTAATACATAGCTTGGTTTTGAATAACAGAGTACGTTTACATTGCATGAGGTAAAATAGCAGAACTGGTGTTTAATTGTGAGAGTTCTTCTAATATTTCTGGATTTCGAGGTACAAATGTCTCCTTATCCCAGATTTCTTGCCCTTTCATTAGGAACTGACCCTTCTCTAAACTTTATTGTCAAAATCTTTGTAATTTCGTACTTAGGTAAGGCTGTTGTCAACAGACGTTATGGTATTATGAAACTTAAGTGGGTACCCTATGTTTAGGGTGCTACTGTCTAAGGAAATATTTAAGAAGGACTATGTCTGTAGTGGTAGTGGAAGGGATTTGATACTGGATTTTCACGTATTTATCTTATTAGTCAGTCTCATCTCTGTGTCAGTGTGTGTGTGTGCATATACGCTGTTGGCCAAAATCTTAAGGCCAATGAACATAAAGAAAAAATATGCATTTTGCGTTGTTAGACTCAACCACTTATTTGAGTGAAGCTTAGAAAGATGAAAATAAGAAAAGAGAAAATAAAAATAAACTTTTAGCATTTAATAGGGAAAATGTGATCACTATGAAATTAGCCTAAATACTAGCTGGTCAAAAGTTTAAGACCATACCAAAAAGAAGTCCTAAACAGGGTAGGAAATGCCCAACAAGAGGTCTCATTCGCTTTGACATGGTCGATATAAGTGTTTGCAGAAGGCTGGCTGGAATGGTATTCCAAGTGGTGAAGATGGCATCACAAAGATCCTGCACTGTTTGAAATTGACGTCCATTTCTATAGACTTCCCTTGTTATTCACCCCCAAACATTTTCAATGGGGCTCAGTTCGGGCGAACACGCTGGATTGTCCAAAAAAATCACGTTATTCGCCATGAAAAAGCCATTCGTCCTGCGAGCATTGCGGATTGCAGCGTTGTCCTGATGAAAGATCCAGTCATTTCTACACAAGCGAGGGCCTTCAGTCAATAAGGATGCTCTCTTCAACATGCCAATATAGCCAGATGCTGTTTGATATCCCTGTATAACCTGAAGCTCCATTGTTCCATGGAAGGAAAAAGCACCCCAGATCATGATGGAACCTCTTCCATTGTGTCATGTAGAAAATGTCTCCGGTGGGATATCCTTATCGTGCCAGTAATGTTGAAAGCCATCTGGACCACCCAGGTTAATTTTTTTTCTCATCAGAGAACAAAACCTTCTTCCACTTTTCTACGTCCCATGTTTGGTGCTTCTCAGCAAAGTTTAACCGAGCTGTTTCGTGGTGTGGAAGAAGACGTGGCCTTTGAAGACGCTTACGGTTTTTTAAAGCCTTTCTATCGTATATTCTGTCTTATTGTTCCTGAGCTGCATTCTGCGTCCGTAAGGGTCTTAATCTGGTTCGACGATTGGCCGGAGTCTTGCCGGACAACCCGTTGAATCCTTCTGCTCAACTCCGGCGAAACTTCCTTGGGTCAACAACTTGAAATTCTCGTTTCGTATCCCTCAGGGTCTTTTAAGAAATTTTCAACATCAGTTTTACTACGTCCAATCTCACCAGCGATGGCACGTTGAGAGAGACCTTGCTTTTGCAGCTCGACAATTCTGCCACGTTCAAACTCTGTCAACTTTTTAACCTTTGACATGTTTTTACCCAATGTAACACAGGAGATGTTGACAACGCTAATGCTTGAACACAAATTACTAAATTTCATTACGTGTTTACCGATTAACGCTTCGTTTCAGTATGGCCTTAAACTTTTGACCAGCTGGTATTTAGGCTAATTTCATAGTGTTCACATTTTCCCTATTAAATGCTAAAACCGTTTTTTATTTTTATTTTCTCTTTTCTTATTTCTATCTTTCGAAGCTCTATTTAAATAACTGGTTGAGTTTAACAACGCAAAATGCATATTTTTTCTTTATGTTCATTGACCTTAAGATTTTGGCCAGCAGTGTATATGTATGTAAAATAAAATTGCCTTTTTTTAAAATACTGCCAATGTTTGGTATAATGACACTTTTAGCAAGAGTTTTTAAAAAATATATAGTGAGTTACCAATTACTTCATTCTTAATCGCTATTGGGATGCAAACGCGCGGCGCAAGACAAGTGTTGTGATGTGGAATATTTAGTATTTTCTCTTTGAGGTGGAATTGAAGGCAATGGTATGAAACGAGTTTTTTTTGTTTACCTTTGTTTTCCCTTAATGCCAAGGAATATATGTGGCTTGATGATTAGCGTGCCTGGACCATGAACCCGCAGGTTCATAATTCAAGAGATTTAGTTGCAAATACCAACAACGAAAAATACGATCTCTCCCTCACTTTGGGTCCATATGTATGCAAGAATGATTGTTAGACGCACACGACTGTTTCATTTAAATGTAACAAGAGAATTATGATTAAGACGTATAAAACGTACACACACAAATGTGTGTTGGGTGATTGGTATTGGGCAAACTTATTGTAGTCAGGGTCGTTGAGAACCCCTCGTTGGTCCCGAGGAAGAACTGATTTGTGTCGTACCTTCGAACTGTTTTTTGTTTTTTTTTGGAATTATGTCGTTTACATACCTGTTTGTGATAAAAGTCGTGGTTAATATTTACTTTTAAGTTTTGTACTGATCTGATTAATTCCATTTTGTAATCCTGGCTCCTGGCCTTCCTGCCCTCCTAGTAGGTATGGTTATACTCATGAAAACTGAGTTTAGTGACTTGCTATTAAGGTCTAATCTCTGGCTATATTGTTATCACTGGGATATGTGATCGTTTAGGCGAACTTGTATTTTTATGTGCGTCTATTATAAATAGAACAAACATTATACAAAGTAGTAAAACGTTCAGACGATACTTTTTAAAGTATCGTTTTTTTGTTTTAGATATTCAAATACTATTTGTTCACTTTAAACTAATGTGAACAGCATTGGATTCCTAATCTAAGACAAATCCCATATCGTAATAACGTAAGGCGACTAAATGGTGGTTCGTTAGTTTTTTCTGAACGATAGATAAATCATATAAACTATCAATAATAGAAAATAAGTAATAAATGTTAATACAGTGGTTAAATAATGTTTTATTAACCTCATCTTAAACATCTGATATATAAATTACATAAAATATCTTTACAGTTTTTTATAATCGGCCCGGCATAGACAAGCGTGTTAAGGCGTTCGACTCGTAATCCGAGGGTAACGGGTTCGAATCCCGGTAGCATCAAACATGCTCGCCCTTTCAGCCATGGGGGCGTTATAATGTTACGGTTAATCCCATTATTCGTTGGTAAAAGAGTAGCCCAAGAGTTGGCGGTGGGTGATGATGACTAGCTGCATTCCCTCTGGTTTTACACTGCTAAATTAGGGACGGCTAGCGCAGAGAGCCCTCGAGTCGCTTTGCGCGAAATTCAAAATAAACAAACAAAATTTTTATGACTGGAACTCTCCTGTACTTTACCAATTATAAATGTGGTAAGTCATCCAACTTTGCAGTTGTTTGTTATACCATATATTGTTTTGTTTTTAGTTGAATTTTATGAATGTTTTATTATATTTAACAGGCCTCTAGTTGTTTTTCTAAACCAAATCGGCGAGGCTAAAGCACTTACAGGTGTCCCATTTTATGTATTTCTTAACTATTAAATTATTTATATATATATCATTCTCTTCTGGCGGGGCTCGTATGAGGTATCATATTGAGTAGGTTTTATTTTTGTTTTTCATATTTTGTTAGTACGATTGGCGGAAAGAACTGTCCAAAAATTGAATTAAATTATTTTTCTCCGTACAATACGTAGGAAGTTAGACTTTTATTGTTTGTTAAGTTCAAGTATTTATGGCATTTTTACTTATGTTTTTAATGCTATTTTTACGTTGTTAGGGGTCATATAGCAAATCCCGTTATTAGTTTGGTACATTGGTTGTTTGGAAACATGTTTCACAATTTCCATCTGTAATTCTTATATTAACAAACCTTTTTATTTATTTTAACTCGTCACATGAGGTCATAGTAATTATTTAAACCTTTAGTTAATGGATTTTTGTTGACTAATCTCTTAACATGAGTTTCAGTACATCACAAAGCCCCTGAATGTGTGTGTTTATTGACTAATATCTTGACATGAGTTACAGTACCACGAAAAGCCCCTTCATGTGTGTGTATGTTGACTAATATCTTGACATGAGTTACAGTACCTCGAAAAGCCCCTTACGTGTGTGTATGTTGACTAATATCTTGACATGAGTTACAGTCGAGAAGCCCCTTCATGTGTGTGTATGTTGACTAATATCTTGACATGAGTTACAGTCGAGAAGCCCCTTCATGTGTGTGTGTATGTTGACTAATATCTTGACATGAGTTACAGTCGAGAAGCCCCTTCATGTGTGTGTGTATGTTGACTAATATCTTGACATGAGTTACAGTCGAGAAGCCCCTTCATGTGTGTGTATGTTGACTAATATCTTAACAGGAGTTTCAGTATCTCACAAAGCCTCTTCATATGTATGCATGTTTGTTAACCTACCTTTTCACATGATTTACACAACTTCAAAAAAGCCCCTTAATGTGTATGTTTATTGACTAATATCTTGACATTACGTGTATGTATATTTTAAGCAAATATTTCCTCATTATTGACATCAGGAACATCTTTATAATTTACTTACCCTCATCAGGATATGTACCATTTACCCCTAATGAAGGAAAAGCTCCATTATGAAACAGTTCGGATTATTTCTCCGAGGGGATGGAACAAAAGTCGCCTGAAGGGGGCCACCTGTTTTAACCACAAAACACACTCACACCAATCTGTCGTAGTGTGTCATTCAGTTAATAGACACTAAAACCGTAAGGGACGCAATCTGTACTATCGTGACGTCAGTTAAACATGCATGCTATGAATCACAAAAAGAATTATACACTCCGTACGCTGCAATACAGCATGACATATGAACTTTATAGCAAGAAATAAAAATATTTGTTACTCTTAATTTAGGTTTTATTTACTCTTGAAACAGAACACTTGTAGAGAACGTGTGCAGATACATCTAGGATATATTGTATATTCTGTTGTTATATTATGTTTTTGAATGCATCGTAAGTTATTGTTAGTATTTTATAAAGTGACTGTCTTCTTTTTTAATGTGTATATGTAGAAAATATTTATTGGTTATCATATAAACCACAAGTTATTTTATTATGTGAAGTTAGTTGTGATGGAAGGTAGTTAAGTTATATACTTTCGTGTGGAAACGATTTTGCTCTCTGTATTATTCATGTTGACCATCTAATGCCTACGTTTCCACTTCTATCATAGATTAAGCATTTCATAGTTGGTTTAAAAGTATTATCCCAAATAAAATAATATATTAATAATCGTCAGTACTGTTAACCATCCTTTTGGTCGTTTTCAGATTCTGGTTACTAAAAATCTTCACTTGCCGAAAGTTAACCATGAGATGTAGTTACATTTTTCCCTTTGTAACAACATGGTATAATTCTTTGCAACATTCTATAAGTTGACGTGAAAGCGGGAATATGGTGGCATTTGAATGTTTTTTCAAGTATAATTTGTTCTGATTCATGGGCCTGTTTGTTTCGTTTGTTGTATTATTATTCTTATAGCTGGAATCAAAGTAATTAATCTATAATTGTAGATAATTTCAAAGTATTGGAGTCTTTGGTAAGTTCGAATTTTATATATCATTTCAGGCCTGTGTGTTTAATTTGTATGAACTTCCGTATTAAACATTAGAGAGTTATACTTGATGACTGATTTAGCAACTGCCAAATATTAGTAAATAAAACTATATATCTTATTTATATGAAGTGTTTCTGGTCATGCTCTTCAGTTTAAACAGTGGATGTGTTAGAAGAGCAACAGTCAATATTCAGTATTTGATTAGAGGAGTTGGCGGTGAGTGGTTTTAACTACCTTTCTTCTTGTCTGTCAGTTGAAAATTAGAAATGATCAGGGCTGATAGCCGTCGAGTAGCTTTGTACGAAATTCAACAACAAAATTTTGTGGATATTTTTGATAGGCAACGATTGATTTCAGAGTAGATGTTCATACACCGAACAAAGAAGTATATTTAATCTTGTTATTCTCAAGTTTGGTTTTAATTTGTAGCCAGTTTGACAATATCTCGTAATCTTTGAGGTTAGGCATATATATATATCAGCAATAACAGAATATATATATATATTCAAAAGAGATAGTAGGCTCGGCATGGTCAGGTGGTTAAGGCATTCGACTCCTAATCCGAGGATCGCGGGTTCGAATCCTCGTCACACCAAAACATGCTCGCTCTCTTTGTCGTGGGGGCGTTATAATGCTATGGTCAATTCCACTATTCGTTGGTAAAAGAGTAGCCCAAGAGTTGGCGGTTGGTGATGATGACTAGCTGCCTTCACTCTAGTTTTACGCTGCTAAATTAGGGACGCTAGTGCAGATAGCTCTCAAGTAGCTTTGCGCGAAATTAAAAAAACAGAGATAGTAGTTACTTTAAAAGCACCGTATTTTATCGTAATAAACCACTTACAAAGTTAATTGACGTGCGTGTACTATACTTGCATTTTATTATACTTTATGAACTTTTTACCGTATTTTTAGGTGGTTTTATTTTTGAACTTTTAATATTTCGTCATCTATGTGTCCTTCGTTTTTGTATAACAGCAATAACTTACAAATTTAAATGTGGTGAAGTATGGAACCAAACACGTGAACACTCGTATATGGTAGATGTGTTTAAAGTAAGCTTGGTAGATCATTCTTGATATAAAAGTTTAATTTATTGTTTACAATAGGCACACCAGGTAATTCTTTTTGATGTCTCTTCTTTTCTTTTATTAATTAATAAAAGTGCCAGCCCTTTTTCCAGCGCCATCTTTCCGGTGAGCGTGAAAATATACGATAGGGGAATTTAATTTATTGTATAACTGTGTTTACTTTTAAATTGAAATCAGCTGAGTTTTGCACTAAGCAGTTGAAGAAGAAATAAAGATAATAACACTAAAACTTTGGTTGGTAAAATTCTTGAGAGACCAAAAGTTGGGTTGAATATCTCGTAAATTGCCTCGAGACCTAAGCCTTATTGCAACGAATAGGTCTGACAACATTTGTTGGCAGTTTGAAAACCAGGGAGCATTTATTAAGTTTCTGTTTTACGAAGAGTAAACTATCTCGAAACCCTGTTGTTTTGAAAATATGATAAATGAAACTTTGTGAATTATATAAAATACAACAATAATAGTACTAACGAAAAAGTACGACCCTGCAGCTCAACTTACATGAAAAATGATCTGCTTGTTCTCAAGCAAACGTTGGCTGCAGATGCCTATTTCATAAGTATGGCTCTAAGGAACTAGGTTCACTCTAAACTCTGGGCAATTGGTTTTGTTCAGCTTCCTAAATGATATTGTGTACCTGTGCTCCAAGGGGATTTGTTTGCGTGTCATTTATTAGAGTTCTTTCCTGCACAACTTGGGTTTGAGAGTAAGTAACATTGACCATAACTGTAATAGTATTTCTTTTTTCCTATAGAGAGGAGGATGTAACCATCTTCGTCTTCGATCAGATCTATTTTTGAGGTGGTTTCTGATTGGCTAAAAGCGGATTAGGGAAAGAAGGTGTTAGTATGGATGGAAAGTTTGTTGATGCTGAACATAAAATTGTTTCATTTTCAGGTAACAACAGGAAAGGGTGCGATCTCATCTGACTTCGTCAGAGGATCCCGTTAACAGTTGGTCAAAGTAGAAGTTAACACTATGTCATTCGCATGAGATGTCCGGCGTCTGTTCCACCGATTGAAACAGGCTACAACCCAACTGGTATCCTTCATTCGATGAGATTTTTGAAAACTAATTTCTCATTTCTGGCTGTTCAGTCTGAGGTCTCACGAATTTGAGCAGTGGTTTGTTAGGTTATGCCAGCTGTGAAAAAACTTTATAGTGAATTTGGTGTTTAAATATTATATAATTTTGCATATATTTTGTCGGAATAAACATGATAATTTGAAACTCAAAAGTATTATTAAAATTGTACAGCAGACGTTTGAATAACAGTGTAAAGATGTTGACCGTGTGGTTGTGGACATTTTTGTATTTCACACCAGTACTTGGAATAAAGCCACAACTGGACACGATGACCTATGGTGGTAAGTAATAGTAGTATAAAATTTATTCATGTGTCTTATTCAAATATATATACTTAATAAATTAATTTAAAACCTCGTAGGCCACCAGTTTGAGTGTCGACTTTTCTGTGTGTAAAATCATAAATACATAATTCTTTGATAGCTTGTTTAGGCAGAGTATTCATGATAAACTTTGTAAAATGGACGCAAGGCGGAAGAAACGTCGTTCTCTACAGTTTTCTCCACAACGGGCAGTTGCCGTCCATTCTACAAAGTTTCATAAATACATGTTTTCTGTGGCTGCTAGTTCTTCTCAGTCCTATAAAAATAATAATAATAAAGAGGAGAAATATTTGATATATTTTTGAATAAATTATAAATTTGACAAATAATTTTTAGAAAATTGCGAATACCTGAATGAAAGAAAGTGGTCAGGCTTTGACACTTGGTTACAAACCTATCGCACAAATGTATATGAAATAAACATGCCGTTAACAATTGTTTCATTAATCAGTTTGATACATGTATTGTTATTGTATACATTTTTATTTGCTGGTTGTGATCTCTACTAGTGGTAAGTACTTTTAGAACTCTATGACTTTTCATACTTAAAAACAGATTCTGATCATACGAAAATAATGTAATATTTTCGACCTGCCCCCAGAACTCTGACAAAAGTGGAAATGGTTATAATACGCTCAATGTTAGGCCTGATGTACTTTGAACGTGTTTGACATATTGCCAGCCTCTTTTGTGCAGGAAGCTCTATCTCTAGTACTACTTTGGCACTTGAGGAATGAACTGAATCATTGCGAACCTATAATATAAGACTATACAGAATTGCATTTAGTTGAATGTGAATCAAAGGGAGCTGTGCAAGGCCCTTTATTACCTGATGTTGGCAATGCTTTAAAATTTATTATGGTTTGTTTATTTTGTTTGACCACTTAAAAATGTCGTTAAACTGTTGTTGTAACGCACACAAAGATAATTTAAGAAGAAAACGGTTTTGTGCACATGAAACAGCCATTTTTTTTTATAGGATAACATCAGTTATGTTCTGCATTGTTTGTTGTAACTACCAGTTTTGTACAACAGACTTTTGTGTTAAAAAACAACTAACGTAATTAATAGGATAATTTTGGTAGATTGAGAACAATAATGGAGGTTTTGGTGGAGTGCTAAGGAAAGAAAAAAGGGTAAAAACCGGTATGTTATTGTATTTATGGTGTCCCTCCCAAGTTTAAGATGTTAGTGTTATGTTAAGCCATGATGATAAAGAATTGGTTGAACACTTATAATTGTGTTATTTTCAGAAGTTATCATAAGTAACATTTTTAACAAGTATTCACAAGTCTTTAGTTTTGTAATTATCCATATTGTCTAAATAATGTAAACACCATTCATCGAATATAATATATGATATTCAGGGATAAATATTAGGAAATAAAATGCTGCATCTGTGGAGCTGAATCATAAATGAATACCATTCTAAAAATCTTACCGTGATCCTTGTCTTCTTGTGATTAAACCGACAAACCTCGCACGTCACTGGGGACGGGTAGTTTTGCTTGTATGTATGTAAATAACACACCACACCTGAATGAAGTTTTCCAGTTAATTGTACGGTTCCTAGCTCCTGTCTACTTGAATGGTTTCCTACATCAGCTTGTAAGCACAAAAATGCAATTGTTTTGTTTTCCACAAATCTAGGGTAAGTAAAAACATTCCATAAAAGACACTAGAAAGGTGATAATAATAAGATACGTGTTTTTAAAGAATTAACTCTGTATGTCGACTATAGGGAATTCTTTCGTTGTTTGCAAATATGTTTCATATTTTCAAAGTCGAGATTTCTAACAGTTGCTAAAAGTACCCAAGTAGAAAGTCCATATTTGTCCGTACCCAAGCAGGAAGTCCATATTTGTCCATTTAAGATAGAATGTGGTTCTTAATGAGCCCAAGAAGGTGGAAACTTCGTTGTACTTCAGTGGTGGTTATTGGTACGATTAAGTTAATTTGATACAAAATACACAAGTTGGGAAATGCACGTTGTATGTTATTAGCAATTAGGAAAGGAAGAATGTGGTATATCAGAAACACCTTTACATGACATGTAAAGAGATTTCCTGAAAAGAAAAATATTCATGAATTACCAAATAATTGCTCTGAAAATTTTCCATGTTGTTTACCTCTTTCAACAAGTTTGAGTTAAATTACTTTGTAAATTAACCCCAGCAATTCAGTTTTTGTTATGCTGAAGTTATAAACCTCTCAGCCCAGCATGGCATGGTGGTTAGATCGCTTAACTCGCAATTTGTGGATCGTGTGGTCTAATTTCTGTTACCAAACATGCTCGCCCTTTTTACCATAGTTTTTTTTTTAACCAAAGCGACGATCATTCAAACTATTTGTTGTTAAACGAGTGGCCCAAGAGTAGGCGTTGGGTGGTGATGACTAGCTGCCTTCCTACTAGTTTATCCTTGCTGAATTAGGGATTTATTAGTACGATTGGCATTTGAACAGATTTGCACGAAATTCAAAGCGAATAAAAAATCCTTATTTATCTCTAACACACAGTGAAAATGTCCACTTTGAAATTCCATTTGTTTGTGTGTAATGAACTTTCCTGACGCTGTTTCATCAAATATCGTTTCTTTTTGCACACATACTCTTTGTCCTGATGTTAATTTGTCATGTTATATACCATTTGCGGATCTCTCCAGCTCATCTCGTTTAAGGCTCTTTATCTTTGTAATACAAATGATTAGTGAGCTTGAGGGCAGTGTTTTAGCTTGAATCTTCTTGAAGATAATTTGAAGATAATTGTTCGGGCAATAAGCAATAAACAAAGGTTGCCTTTGAACTGCAGGAGTCCTCGTTTCTTAATTGGAGCCCTTTGTTCACTGACAATATCAGTAGTGGAAATTACAATAACGGAAAAAACAAAACATTTATCCTCTTCAGTTATAACTTAGGAATAGATGATTTTAACTAATCATGTGTTTCATTGTTCAGACATGTTTGCTTTGAGTTAGAGAGTTTCAAATGCTAGTTTACGAGAGAACAGAAAACTGTTCTCCTTTGCACTCGGAAGCTTCTAATTCGATCCTTTTTTTTTTTTTTTGCTGTCTTTAGGCCAAACCCGACTTGAGTAAGAATAATGTAGCATCCATAAGCCTTTACATGATTCTAAGTTGCATGTTTTCCTTCAGCTTTTACTCCCCTCGAAATCACAGCGCCATCTTTCATGATCCGATATATTGTCATGAGAATCGATTTTTCTTGCTTATCCGATTTTTTTTCCTTTAACATCGAGAAAGTTTCTGAATCCACGAATAAGATCTAGCCGAGTGCCAGAGATATCTTCATTTTTGTCTTCAATAAACCGGCGACAGAAGGAATATAAGTGTCCCAAATTATGTGACTAAACTGGCCTTTATTTGTGATGCAAGTGTCATTCATTTTACGCCTGTACCAAGAGACATTAAGCCATTGATAATCGTTGATGTAAAGAATTTTTAATAAATGTTTTTAAGGCCAGGCTACCATTGGTTAAATTGTCGTGGCAAGTGTTAGAAGCCGACCTTTTAAAGGAGTAGGGATGTGTCATGTACACACAGATAAAGGAAGTGTGATGATGAAATACTCTTACCATGTTAACAATAACACCAGTGATCACGGTCTGATGTCAAAATGAAGTTAATTCAGTATCTACTTTATTCTGTTACTGTAGTTTGCTTACAACCTATATATATGATGGTAACATAGTTAACCTTATCTATGTATATAAACCCAAGTTGCGGGCTTACCAACCCTCATATTGAAGGCTGTAGTGAAAGACAACCCCATTCCAACTTCACTGCTGCTTATTTGTATTTTCAATGTTCAGAAACAGTGCTATACAGTAATAATAAATAATTGAGAAGCCGAAATGAAACATTGCTTCATATGTTATGCCTAATAGACTGTTTTTAACTTAAACCTAGTTTTTCAAAACGCGAATACGTTTAAGCCTGAAGTAGCATGCAACTTCGTCAATCCATTAGATGGAATAAAAAATTATCGCTCCTTGAAGCTAACTGTGGCACAAAGAAATGTTATAGTGCATCGGTGTAACATTTCAGGAAGAGTTTTATATTAAAATGGATAGATATATTTTCGCTCATTTTATTTTTATGTGTAAGAAATAAATATGCTGATATGAGTGTGCAATGATGCGAATAATAGTGCATTAGCTATATTTTAAAATTGAGTTGTTTGATTTTTAGTATCCAAACAAAGAGCTGTTGCACAATTGTGATTTATAAGTTCTTAAACCAATGTTGAAAAGACAAACTGAATGTTCATAATCTTTAAATTTTATACGTGTGCTGGGGTGGCCTGAGAGCATACCTGGACTGTAAACGTAGGATTCGTGGTTCGCATCCTGTTGCCGTAAAGAGGCATTTTGCAGTTTGCTTATGGATGTGCTTCTAAATGATAGTAAAACAAGTTATTAAGTTACAAAATATTAGAACAAGAGCTATCTTCCACTTTGAATGTCAATGCAAAAGTTTAAGGACGGCTGTGCACAGATAAGCGTTTTATAGCTTTGCGCGAAAATTCGAAATAAAACATTTCTTACCTGTTCGATGTAATGTGTGGGACACGTGCATATACGCACGTACATCTACACTTAAAATGTCTTTCTTTGCTTTAATAAAGTGTGACATTTCTAAAAAACGTATTTTTACTCAGCGAGAAGCACTAAATATTAAAATATTTTCCTCTGCGTTAAGGTCCTCAGGTAGGTAAATGCTAAGTCTACGGATTTACTCTGCAAAAATCGTGGATCCGATTCCCCTCTGTGGACATTGCAGGTAGCTCGATGTGGCTTTGCTATAAAAAACAAACTTATCTGCGTTAAAGGTTTTTGTACTTTAACAGTTCTAAGGAGATGTATTCGTCACTGTTGATCGGTCTTTCCGGTAGGAAACAACAATACCATGTAGATGAACTGCAACAATACACAGAAATATTGTTGAACTTGTTTTCTGCATCCCGTATTGTGTATGTACGTATATCGTACAACGTTTTGTTCATTTGCTTTCGCACACTTTTTCTGTTATTGTTCCGTTTCTGTAATATATACAAGTAAAAGTGTGTGTGTATGGGGAAAAAACCTAGAAACCTGAAACTTTGCGCCTATACTAAGTGGACCGTGAGGGTATACACCTGGGTATTATTAGTAAAAGCGTGGTAGTATATCAGTGAGATTAAGAACTTCAAATATATCTAAAAACGAGTGTATTTTGGTAACAATGCATTTCGACAATAGCTTTTATGTTCTATTTTATATTCTCGTATTGCTTAATGGTAAAAGAATATAACATAATATTTTTCTTAATCCGTGTACTAAAAGTGTAAAATGAAATGTTCAGGTAACAAAACTGGAATGATATTTGTTCATTTCTTAACTTAATCTCCATTGATTAAAGAGGTTTTTAAATTAAAAACGCTGATATAATAGAACATGCCTTACTTCAAAAACGATTTAACTTTAAAATTGAATCGATATTTTTTATTGTCGTGATAATGTTTATGCACTTGCTAAAAATATAATTTTTATAATAGCGGATTCTGTCGCTATTTACAAATATGTAGACAATTTCGCGTGTAACAGAATTCTCAGTTTAATTTTTAGAATAATATTGAATGTTTACGATACATAATAATGTACGCAGACAAAACTGTGCGATCCTGCATGACACTGGCTTCTTTTCAAAATGAAGTGGCGACTTCTGTGATACTGTTTTTTAGTATTCCATGCTTGTACAAAGATGTAGTCAGATCTCAGTGTTGTCAGCTTGTACAAAGATATAGTCAGATCTCAGTGTTGTCAGTTTGATACCCGGTTTTATTTTTCTTGCATGTAGTCTTTTAGACTGAAATGCATTCGAGACTCCTGTGTTTTAATGCTATTTTTGCTCATCCGTTTGTTGTATTATGTAGCTCTGAAGAGTCCTTTAGGGCCGGAAACCAATTAAAATATTAAGTAATTGAGCTGTGTAACGTTTTTATGTTACGTAAGCTTATATCTAATAAGAAATGCTGGCAAAACGTAGCTTTGAATACTGAACCACAAATGCCCGAAGAAATTTGATTGTATTATTAACGAAGAACTGGTGAACTTACAAGCCTATTCGTTTAATGTACAATTATCTTTCGGACTGTGATCTTATGTCGAAGTATGGGAAATGTGCTGTGAATTACGGTAGAATGAATAAATAATATTTGATTATGTAAAAGTGAGCGCAAGAGAAAAAAAAAGAAGAAAATGATGAAAATAGTTCGTGAAATGTAGTAGATGCGGCACTTCAAAGGAACGGATTTTTCTTGTACTTTCTCGATAATATAGAACGTTTTAATGTGAAAGCTAGGTTACATAGGATTTTGGACACTATTACGACTTGTTTCTTTACTGGTTAAAATTGTCGTTTCGCTTTTAAGAAGATATATAAATGTAAAGTATAAACTTATATCTAATTCATTTGTTTGAAATTAACAGGGATACAACATGGCTGATATGAATAATATATGTTTAACTTGTTTGAAGTAAGTATAACTAAAACTTGATTTACAGTTTCAATAATCGTTCATAATTTCATAAGGGAAAAAAGTGATATATTTATATATGTTGACGAAGGATATTATTTATTTTTCATATGAAATATTCTATACTATTTTATCTCAACTCAGTAGTATGTAGTGCGTAGTACTGAGGCTCGTGAATGGATCCAGATAAGCACAAATCTTTCACCTGGACTTCATCTGACTGTAGAACAAACACGAAGAGTGCCACTAAATGAAAGTAAATGTAATTTTCTTAAGCAACCTTTTCTAAGAACTTTAAACATTGAATCTAAAGCGAAATTGAATTATGAGAAGGTAATAAAGTAGCGTTAGAATCTTGTTTATATGCAACTAAGTAATAACAGTATTGCTAACAGAAGTAATGAAGACAAAATATCTAGAAACATTGCTAACTCCGTTAATTGTGCATTGTTCAAATACGGACCATTTCATAACTGTTTTCATTTGTATACTTTCGTTACTTTTAATACTTTGTATGTTTTTTTAATTTCGCGCAAAGCTACACGAAGGTTGTCTGCGCTAGCCGTTCCTAATATAGTAGTGTACTTGGACTACTCTTTTACCAACGAATACTGAGATTGACTGTAGCATTATAACGCTCCCACGGCTGAAAGGGCGAGCATGGTTGGTGCGATGGGGAGTCGAACGCCTTAATCCACCTGGCCATGATGGGCCAAATACTTTGTGGATGCTAAGTGTCTATTGTCCTAATTTATTAGTTTCTGCTACGAAATTTACTTAGAACATAGCAATGTTTACTTGGAAAATTATAACTGTTAGACGACAACCTGCGTTATAATTGTTACTTCCAGTGTTGTGCATATTTCCGAGTTTTCGTGGTTCGTGTCCCGCTACTACAAAAGAAATGCAAAAAAATCGGGTTACGTCCTTCCGTTCTTTTTGCGTTCTTAATAATGTGAAATTTTGTTTCTGTATAATGCAAACATTTGTATCGTCAGCATAAGAACATATCAGTTTTTTGATTACACGATGTAACACAAATTTTGTTCCTGAATAGTATGTGTAATTACACTATGTAACACAAATTTTGTTCCTGGATAATATATGTTATTTCTTAATTGCTTATGTTGTAAAAGTACAGAAAATGGCCATTATTTCCTTTAAACTTTGCTTTTGTGACCTGAATAATGAAATTTATAAAGTAACATATTTTATATGTAAAAACTGTCAAATTTGTACATTTTCCTATACATAATGTCTGAACAAAACAACATATGAATCAAGATTTACATGTATTTATACTAAACTTATACAAAAATGTTTAGAAGTGAGTAGTTTTTCGAGACTTGCGACTGTAATGTAAATCATTTCGCGTATCAGCCCCCAAATATAGTCTCCCATCGTGTTTTTGTTATACGTTCACAAGTCACAAAAGCAAAGTCTGAAGAGAAAAATAGGTCTTTTCCGTTATTTACTTTAGGCATAAGCAATTGGAAAATAACACTTTCTGCCCAGGAACAATAAAAAGTAAACATTTTGTTACATAGTGTTATCACTAAAATATGTTATTTCAGATAACTGATTCTCTTTTTTTTTTAAATTATAAATAAAAGTTTCTATAAATCATTTAAATAAAAAATCCACTCATTGGATCTTTTCGCATGTCTGAAAGAAGGGTGATATGTGAGACATAATCAAATCACACTTTTCAATTAAGGCAGCCATGTTATTCACCTCATGTTATTCCAAATGTAATAGATATTCAAGTAACTTTTTTCGAAACAATCAACAAACAAATTATTATCAGTAACACGAGGCCCGGCATGGCCAGGTGGCTAAGGTACTCGACTCTTAATATGAGGGTCGCGAGTTCGAATCCCCGTCACAACAAACATGCTCGCCCTTTTAGCCATGGGGCGTTAAAATTGTACGGTCTATACCACTATTAGATTACTCCAAGAGTTGGCGGTGGGTGGTGATAACTTGCTTCCTTCCCTCTAATCTTACACTGCTGAATTAGGGACGGATAGCACTCGTGTAGCTTTGCGTGAAATTCAAACCAAACCAAATCCTTTACAAAGGAGAATGGGAAATGCTTGTATTACTGCATCCATATAAGTATTAAAAGATATAAAGGTGTGAAACAGTCTACAATACCATCAAAATGTACTATTTTCAATGAAAATTAAAAACACTTTCTGAGGGTGCATGTATCTCGATACCTTACTGTGGTTTAGAAACTTACTTTCAGTTTTCCTTAAATAAAGCAGAATTTTAGAATTTGCTTACGCTCTTGGTTTAAATAAAAAAGACATCTTTTTATTTTTCTGTCAATCGTGTAAAACATGCAAGTTTATGGTTAGCTGGCTTTAAACCTGAATAAAGCGTGCCTTGCACAAAACATTGCAAGTTTGACTGGTATTCAGACTTGATGCAAGTTTGGTTTGTATTTAAAGCTGATGTTGCCAGTTTTGCTGATTACCATAAATTAGAAGCCGTAATACATGTATATGAACGTGTTGGTTCGGAAAAGTTTGTCTGTAAAATAATAAAAAAAAAGATGAAAGAAACAGATGATACAGTCGACAAGAGACATCTTGCGTACACTCACTATATAGTTAAATTAGTTTTTACATTTCATGGATTCTTGTAGGATTCTATTACGAGTCTCTTGCTCCTGGGGCATAGAAGATACGGTGTACTTCAGAACGCCACCAAATTAATGTATGCTCTTTATTAGATGTGCAACTTGGATAATTACATAGTACTTACTGCTCAACATTTTTAATATTTTTACGAATTTTTCTTGTCATAAGCCACTATTACTAGGCCTATTTCACTTTAAAACAATTTTCTTAATCTAGTCTGATGGGGATTTTCAAGAATTAGAACAAGTAAAATCGTAATCATTCGTTACCAGCTTGTAAAAGGCGTACACACCACAATTGTAATGTTACGAATTATTGTTTTCTGCTTTGATTTCTTCGACGTTTTCTTTGTTCGGATAAAACAGTCGTCCAAGTCGACATTTTTGTAGAAAAGCTACTAACCTGACACGTAAAATTTCGGATGTTTTTAAGTCACTTTCCCCCAAGTGAATAAGATATGAAGGTACCACGTGTTCGTTTTGGGGTATTCTTAAAAACAAAAAAAAACAAAAAAACACGTAAAAACTGAACAGTTTTGTTTACAATGAAAGTTTAAATAAAAATGTTTTAAACTTATTAAATATTGTAATATAAAAGTAAATGAATATTAAAACTTGTATGTGTGAAAATTCTCTATAGAGGGAAAAAAATCCGTTAAAATGTCATTTTCCATGAATGATAACAAAACGTAATTTAATGTGATGGCCAGGTGGTTACGCAAGGCGCTCGACTTGCAATTTGTAGGTTCGAATTCTCGTCACCAAACATGTTCGTTCTTTTACCGGTTCGGGCGTTTTTATGTCGTGGTTAATCCCATTATTAGTTGCTAAAAAAAAAGTAGCCACAGAGTTGGCGATGGGTGATGATGCCTAGCTGTTTCAGCTGTAGTCTACTGCTGCTAAATTAGGGATGGCTGGCGCAGATAGCTCTCATATAGTTTTGCGCGAAATTTCAAACCACATTTGAAGTAGATACATTTTATTGTTGACACCAACAGTGATCTAAACCTTCAACTATTTTCATTTGTACAAGGAAAGTGTCATGATTGGTCAATACAATGTTTCTATGCTTAACTAAGGTTTTAAAAAAATTAGGCATAGGTTTTGTATTACGCGTTTCAAAAAAACCTATCGTCGTGTGATTATTAGTTTGGTAACATAAGGAGTTGTATTTTCTGCATTATTTTTTTTTCTGTGAAGTTAAATTAAAACTTGATTATGAAAGTTACCAGAAATAGCCTAGAACAAGTACAGCCCCAGAGCTTTCGGGGGCCTCAACCACCCAGTCAGTAGAAGTGTTTCTGTAAAAATGATATTGGTCACCTTAACTCATGAACTTGACTTTTTAACTAATCACAAGGCCCGGCATGGCCAAGTGGATTAAGGCGTTCGACTCGTAATCTGAGGGTCGCGGGTTCGAATCTCCGTCGTACCAAACATGCTCGCCATTTCAGCTGTGGGGGCGTTATAATGTGATGGTCAATCCCACTATTCGATGGTAAAAGAGTAGCCTAAGAGTTGGCGGTGGGTAGTGATGACTAGCTGCCTTCCCTCTAGTCTTACACTGCAAAATTAGGGACGGCTAACGCAGATAGCCTTCGTGTAGCTTTGCGCGAAATTCAAAACAAACAAACAAACCAAACTAATCACACAGACATCGCGGTCTTTTTTTGTATTTTTTTTTAATTCAGTAGTAAACTTAATTAAACGCGGATGTATACTTAATATTAGAAATGAAAGCTATATATTTAATGTATATTACGTATACAACTTGTTACATTCAGGAAATGAATGCGTTTAACTTCATCGGTTTAATTGTCAAGATGACTTGCGTAGGTAATGTAGAGTTTCTGACATTTGAAACTTGTCACAGTCTTCCACCTCGTGGTAGTTGCTAAAACAAAAAGTAGGAATAACCGTATAATGAAGCAATATGTTATCACGTGGCAGCCACTTGCCTGGAAAGTATATTCGATAGGATATTACATGGAAGGAAATACCATATAATGAGTCGGTCAGAAGCTATTAAGTGTAAACTTTGTATTTATTCAGAAGAGATTCCATCGCTCTTTCTTAATTAACTTTTGTGTGACATGTACGTGGAATTTCGTCTTCAGTGTACAGGCAAGTCGAGACGGATGGAGGAAATAAATATTGCGCTATCTTTGACACTACATTTACGACCCCGCTCGTTGACCGTCAGGACTGTCTTCCGATTTCACGTGATTTTAGTTTGTATATTTGTATATTGAAATCTGTGTTTTTATTAGTTTTATTTTTGCTTGGTTGTTTCCTTTTCCACATGAAATAACCCTCAATTTTCATGTTGGTGACGTCATGACTTTTTGGCAGATGACGTCAGAGCGTGCGTATGAAAAAAGTGTGAAAGAACATAAATATTCGATTAGACCATTTTAGAATGATAGGTGAAAATTATTGTTTACATATTACTTATAATGAGGAGGCTTGCAAATCGCAGGCGGAGAGAAAAATGAAGCGACATAGCGCCAAACATGCTTTTCTTTCAGCCGTGGGGGCGTTATAATGTGACGATCAATCCCACTATTCGTTGGTAAAAGAGTAGCCCAAGAGTTGGCGGTGGGTGGTGATGACTAGCTGCCTTCCCTCTAGTCTTGCACTACTAAATTAGGGACGGCTAGCACAGATAGCCTTCGAGTAGCTTTGTGCGAAATTCAAAAAACAAACAAACAAGCAAGCGTCATAGCGGTCGGAATACGGAGAAATATTCCTCCAGACATCGCTGAGTTTTTGCTCTAGCAATATTATGGCTAAGAATATCCATACGAAGTGCTACATACAAGAAGTTTCAGGTTCAACATTGTCTTTGTTAGTGTTGCATTCATTGTGACAAACATATGAGGCCCGGTATGACCATGTGTGTTAAGGCATTCGACTCGTAATCCGAGGGTCGCGGGTTCGAATCCGCGTCACACAAAACATGCTCGCTCTTTCAGCCGTGGGTACGTTATAATGTTTCGGACAATCCCATTATTCGTTGGTAAAAGAGTAGTCTAAGAGTTGGCGGTGGGTGGTGATGACTGGCTGTGTCCGCTCTAGTCTTACACTGCTAAATTAGGGATGGCTAGCGCAAATAGCCCTTGAGTAGCTTTGCGCGAAATTCAAAACAGACAAACAAATGAATTTCCATTATTACTAACGTCACGGTTAGAAACCGAGATTCGATACCCGTAGTGGGTAGAGCAAAGATATCCCTTTGTGAATCTTTATGCTTTATTGCAAACAAACATCACAAAACAAAAACAACAATAACATTGCCTCAGTCAAAGTGACAGAAATGTAATTAATTAATTAATTAATTAATATACAATTTTGTTTTACCCACGCTCTTCTGGGGGCTTGTCTTCTGGTCCCCGATTTACACTGTCTGCAGTTCCTTTCCTCTGTATATGTTTTCGTGATTCGTATCTGTCAGAATGCAGTAGTACAGAAAATAAAAGGAAAATAACTTAGCTTGACGTAATTTATTGTCACTTATACGTTCTGTGCATTGTATATTGAAATAATCCATGCATAATAGAATATGAAACGTAACGTTTTACACTAAAAAGAGATTATATTTTGTAATCTAGAGTCTGGTATTCTTGGCTTGAATTTCGTTTAAAACTCTCTAGGTCTAAAAACCCTGAATTAAAATTATTTTGAATAATAAGCTTTAAGCTTAAGCGTTATTACGTTATAGGACTATTAGGATATCAACCCACTTGTGTTTTTATTTTAGTTATTACGTTATAGGACTATTAGGATATCAACCCACTTGTGTTTTTATTTTAGTTATTACGTTATAGGACTATTAGGATATCAACCCACTTGTGTTTTTATTTTAGTTATTACGTTATAGGACTATTAGGATATCAACCCACTTGTGTTTTTATCATTAGTAAACCATGGGTATTAATGGCGTTTTAAAGTCCTTTCCAATCACCAATAAAGTAACCTAAAGTAATTTAGGTGTTTGAATACTGTTTGAGGTCATGCCTAAATTATTATCTCGTATTAATATAGGACTAAATATTTTATGATTACATATATATTATATATTTCTTTTCATTCTCACCAAACGTAAAATTGGCGAATGAATCTGTGACGTAAAGATATAATGCTTTCTTTTGAATGGCCAATACCCTCTGTTGTGGATTGCAATTTCGTTTATTGCGCCAACATTATTTAAACACTTAAATAACTTTAGGTTACTTTATTGATGATTGAAAGGAAATTACCCCTATAAATGTTGTATACAAATGATCGTTATAAGAGCCTTCAGTGACCTACTTATAACTTCATCGTCTCTACTAATTTTGGGCAGTATCTCTGACAACATTAAATTATGTACCTTAAATGTCTTTATTAACCCTTTGTACTTATTAATTAGCTCCTTTGAACTACCTTTCACTATACTACACGCACCAAAAAACAAAACTATCTTTCCTGGCTACCATTATTATATCTTCTGCTCTGTTAGTTATATTCTGCATCTGTATCCCTAAGTAGCATCTTCTCTGAATATGAACCATCTGATGCTGTACAAAGAAAACTTAAATTATAGACTAGTTCATAAACTGGCAATTCTGCACATACGTTAAGTGAATACCTTTCCTTAAGAACCCTTCACGGCCAGGTGGTTAGGGCGCTCGACTCGTAATCTGAAGGTCGTGGATTCAAATCCCCGTCGGACCAAACATGCTCGCCCTTTCAGTCGTAGGGGCATTATAATGTGACGATCAATCCCACTATTCGTTGGTAAAAGAGTAGCCCAAGAGTTGGCGATGGGTCGTGATGACTAGCTGGCTTTTCTCTAATTTTACACTGCTAAATTATGGACGACTAGAGTAGACAGCCCTCGTGTAGCTTTGCGCGAAATTAAAAACAAACAAACAAACCTTTCTTTAATTTTATCAATGTTCTTGTATTTTCATACAGGATAGCGAGATTCTTGGCATGTAATAGTTCTTACGTAGAAGTTAAAGTTACAGAAATACTAAAGTAGTAATAATAATAATAAATTCTTAAATCCGAAATGAAACTATTTTTCTACTTATATCTCTTAAGAATTTATATTGGTTGAAATATTTCGAAAATCTTTGTCATATGTCGGTAAGTTCTGGTATAGAAACTGTAAGATCTGCTCTGTCAGTTCACCAACACTATTTTAAATATGGCGATATAACCTCGAGTGTCTAACGCAACAAAACTAATTTGTGCCTTTTAGATCAGTTGGCCAATGGGCTGTGAAGATAATGGACAGGTACACTTGCAGCTACTGCACGTTCTACCTACAAAATAACTTTATTAAAGAAGCAAATTGTTATTACTTCAAGAGAATCAGAAAAGAAGGCTACTATCTCCATTTGACCCATTTTGACCCTGGATAAAATTAAAGCTTGAAAATTACTTGAATAATGTTATGTTCCAAACTTAGAAGTATTGAAAAAAATTTAGTGAACTTTTAAACTAAAAGAAGTGAAAACCACTGTACACTTCACTTCCACAACAGGAATAGATGATTATTATAAAGTAGTAATTAGTTTATTGATATAAAAGAATAATCCAACTTGCGTAACTTTTGTTTATTTAAAACCTCGCACGTTATTGTGCTAGTTGCTGAAATTGTAGCTGGATCTTTTGATTTAAAATTCAAATTTTACTGATTATATATTTTAGTTATGGAAAGCTTGGGCTTGAAAACAGAACTCGCATTTCATGTTATACAGAAAACACTTGAAATTGAACTCTGGTTGGCTATATTAACGTAGAATATATACAAAGTATTACGAATTAATTAAAAATGTTCAAAGTTTATTTAGGAAAATATTTGAAAATATGTTTCATTATTTGTAACCGTAGAAACTAAAAGTGAAACTTATTTTATGTGACGTAACAGTTGCTATTAGAAACATTGGCTTGCTGTTTAAATTGTTACGTAGCTTTTGGAAATACAACCAATCCAACGTTATTAAAAGCATGAACAGGAAAATCCACTGATTTTGAAGTAATTTGTCTATCGAGTTGACTCGACATTTTTTTTTACCATTTTGTAAGGCATGTTTAGTGTTGACGTACCGATGTATTAATTTTTGGTTTTGGTCGGGCGTGGCCTTATGATTCTTTGTTCGCGTCTTATTATGGCAAAATCGCTCATGGTGCATTATAAAAGTAACAGTAAGATCCCACAAGTTGATTAGAGGAGCTGAAGGGTTGGCGATTACGTAGTTTTGACTAGCTGACTTCTCTCCCTCAGCTGTAAGTTGGGGATGTCTATCGTAGATTCCCTTGTTTAGCTTTGCGCGACTATCCGAAACAACAACAACAACATAAACGTTTTGTTTGTGTGTCTGTCATGTTATGTAAGTTAAAGGTATACTGGGTACTAACCATAATCTATCAGAGGCGGATCCAAAGAGAGTTGGGAAGGTTATGATCTACTACTGTTATGTTAAAACACGAATAAAAATGGCGGAGAGAAGCCTAATTTTCTACAAGAATTTTTAGCTTATATTTGCTTACAATCTAGGGTTAACTTTTAGTTCCATTCTACACATTACTACAGCTACTGATTTATATTCACATCGCTGACTGTTTATGCACAAGGATTATTCAGTAACAATTATGGAACAAAATATAACCAAAGGTTGCATTTTTATAGTTTGGTGGAAAAGTTTCCTATGGGGGCGATCCCCGGACAACCTTAGAAGTGCTTTATGGACTTATCTCTTTCAGAAGTTTTGTAATTGCATACATTAAATATTAACTGTTAACAGGCAATTACACAGTAGTAGATCTGTTTTTAAAGAGAGGGCATAGGTAAGTTGTAGAGCTGTTATAAAATGATTTGGATGATATATTACCAATTTCTGAGGTATCGTCTTCAATATGAAGTTTAGGAATATTTATTCCGTTGTAAGTTTTAATAGCGCTAACATAATCTTTATAATCGTCTTACTTATTTTATATATTTTTTGCTATGTCGGACATTTATATTTCTACAGTAATACTTTCGTGATCTTTGTACCTGGTATGTAGTGATACCGAAACAGATGGGCTTAATAAATACGTACTTGCGTATAGTGGTTTCATTTCACTTTCACCAACACTTTAAACTTTTTTCTCACGATTTAGAAGTCTCCAAAAAAAAACAAAAAAACAACCATTACTGTAAAAATTATAAATCATCTACCTCAAAAGTTAGCGTGCTTAAAAGCGATTGGTTCAACTTTCCTTATATACGTGTGTGCCGTCTGTGTGCGCGTGACATGACTCACAATTATTTCTGCAGTGACAGTGTTCGTCTTAAGCTAGTGAATTATGTCATAGGAAGCTGTATCAGAGAAACTGTCTGTACAAGTTTCAGTTGCTCTGAACCATAAAATCAGATGTTTCCATTAAGTTTGATGGCGCACTGCCACCCGTACTTTCAAACGGGCAATTTCAGTACTGGGCCTAACCCATAGAGCTAGACAGTGAATTAGTTTGTCTGTATATAATCCATTGTACATAACGTTGGACTTGCTTTTGTTGCTCGGTATCGTTACCCAGGATATAAATCACTTTTCTAACATATGCCGTCGAAGTCAACGAAACGTGGTATACTACGTTAGATGTACATGTGGTTGGTCTCAACTTGGCGGCAGTAAGGCGACAGAGCACGAATTACACGCCTTATTGTCTTGTCAACTATTCTTTTTCAATGAAATTGATTCTCACATGGTCGAAAGCTAAACAGATAAAATAAAGTTGCGAGTGTTCACATTTTTCATAAAATTCACTGCCTTTGGGTAACTAGTTTTACCAGCGATTCCTATAACTCGAATAGTCTGAACACTACTGAATTTATAGTTTTCGCTTGCAAGGAAAACTAGGCTTAATGTATAAGTAATAAACTTACCAAAGTTTCCATACTTTTTTACTTTAAGACTTCAACCACGGCCTAAGGCCCAAGATTAAATAGTAAACATTCAGAGATACTTTGCTTTCTTTGCAATTAGTTCTTTGAAAGAGACAAATGGTTAAGGATTGTTGTGTATAATTCAATGAATAATACTTTTGTCGAATATGTCGCTTTTCTGGTTTCATACGAGTTTAAATATATGTTGTAAATTGATGCTTGCTTGCAATCGTCTCTCAGTCATATGCTACATGAGTTTTAAAATGCAAGGTTTCTCTCATGACCAAACTAACAACGTTTAACTAGGAATATATAAATATTTTGTTGGAAAGTAATGCATAACGTTGTTTACCTTCTGGTTCGCGTTGAATGAACTTGATTTTGCGCCACTTTACCGTCCGGACAACCATAACACATTGTGTTGAAATAGAGAATAAAACCAACGCAATTCTGGCTAAGCCTCGTATTTTAAGCACATTTAAAAATTACAATGTGTTTAAATATGAGATTTAGCAAAAGTCTTATTGGTTATTTCAACAGAACATTGAGCCAGTGTATGATATCCCTGTTGAATATCAGGGGTTCGATTCCCCTTGGTGAACTCAGCAGACAGCCCGATGCGGCTTTGCTATTATAAAACACACACACCGATCTACAGGACAATTTACAACGCATTATAGAGACATCTTGTACTTGAAAATAAAACTACGTCGTTATTGGGTTGTTTATTAACGCGTTAAAATGTCATGTCCTCGTGGTTTGCATAATCCGTCACACTGTTGTCGTTATCAACACAACTCAGAGTGCGGACCATCTGTTTTTGTTTTTATCGTGTTTTGTTAATGAAATAAACAAAATTACTCATTTAAGGTTTTTGACATTTTCACCGATATCACAAATCACCAACTTCCAATGACGCTTTCCAACTTCACCACACACATCTTTCGGAAACTTATATTAGCGAGCAAGTTGAGTGATTAATAGAATTAGAAAGTATCATAGCTGACACTGATTTTATTAAAGTACGGGGCCCTCCCCCAGTTCAGCATGCTTTTCGGGGTTCTCATTAAATGTAGTTTGAAACAAGCACAACATTTCAGTCGTATACTGGGCACACGATCCATCACAACAAGCCATGAAATAACACCACCGAACGAATATTTTTTTCATTAAATTCTATTCATCGAAACTCCAGTTATTAAATGCTGTCAAAATGTCGTATTTGTTTTTAGTTCTGATTTTATTTGATTTTTAGATAAATTCGTTAAAGAAACTCAATGTATATACTTAATCTCGTAGTGAATTTTGTACTCCAGATCGATATTTTATGGATATCTTATTATTATAAATAATAAATATACTTTTATTTATTCACGATGTATTGTTGTGTGACAAACATTATCAAATAGTGGTGCACGTACGTTAATCAATAATTCACGAACTTAAATGTAACAGTGAATCTGTATCTATAATTGAATATGTTAATATTTTGGACCCATATACAAAATGGCGGTATAAACAAATAAGATTTCCGTTTCGCACATTCCGACAGTTTAACGAATACTATATAATTCTGGTTGATCATGGTAGTAAAATAGAGGGAAAAATAATTGCGACGAAAAATATGACGCTGACATAAAATCGGGTATGAGTAAATCAGTGATAACTATTTGGCTTTCCATGTCTGATCTGTCGACAAGCTTTCTGTTTAGAATACAATACGAAGATTTTTTTCGGAATCATTGAACCTGACGATGACCGAAGAAGGTCGAAACGTTGTTCGCTCTTCTATGTAAAATATTTTCTCAACCCAAACGAGCCGTTTTTGCATATAAATAAGCAGTCTAAAAACAATTTGTTAAACTGTATACTGTTAGAGAATGTTAGTGTATCAAGAGGGGGTGATCATTTACCTGTGAACTGTGTGCCGAACCGAACCCGGCATGGCTAGGTGGTTAAGGCATTCCACTTGTAAACCGAGGGTCGCAGGTTCGAATCCCCGTCACATCAAACTTTCTCGCTCTTTCAGCGGTGAAGGTGTTATGTTACGATCAATCCTACTATTCGTTGGCAAAAGAGTAGCCCAAGAGTTAGCGGTGGGTAGTGATGACTAGCTGCCTTTCCTCTAGTCTTGCACTGCTAAATTAGGGACGGCTAGCACAGAAAGACCTCTTGCAGCTTTGCGCGAAATTCAAAACAAACCCGAACCGAACGCAACCCAGGTTAGTACTCAATTACAGTAGTTCACGAGTTGGTCCTAGTGTGTCACTTTGTAGTTCACGAGTTGGTCCTAGTGTGTCACTTTGTAGTTCACGAGTTGGTCCTAGTGTCATCACTTTGTAGTTCACGGGTTGGTCCTAGTGTGTCACTTTGTAGTTTCACGAGTTGGTCCTGTGTGTGTCACTTTGTAGTTCACGAGTTGGACCTGTGTGTCACTTTGTAGTTCACGAGTTGGACCTTGTGTGTCACTTTGTAGTTCACGAGTTGGACCTTGTGTGTCACTTTGTAGTTCACGAGTTGGTCCTAGTGTGTCACTTTGTAGTTCACGAGTTGGACCTTGTGTGTCACTTTGTAGTTCACGGGTTGGTCCTAGTGGTCACTTTGTAGTTCACGAGTCCTAGTGTGTCACTTTGTAGTTCACGAGTTGGTCCTAGTGTGTCACTTCAGCATTAGGAAGAGCGAGCGAAGGTATATGTTGGTTACTATAGTGCTAGTCTTGGTAATGACCATTTGGTGGTGGAAGAATAGACCAAGATGAACTTTAATGTCTTTCACTTTAGAAAAAGTGTATTGTTAGAGGACCATGTCTGATTTTTTTACTCAATAGTTCGTTCATTACTCCTAACTATAGTCTGACGTGTTGATTACATGCAGGAACAGAGATGTTTGAAACCAGCTTACGTTTATGCTAATGGAACTAAGCAGGTGATATAGCATTCTAGGAAGCCTTAATATAACTTGAATTAAATGTAGTTGCAATCGATGTTAGTTATTGGTCAGAATTCGCCAAGTTCCCATTGACTGCAATCAATTTGGAACATGTCTACGTGCTCTCATTCCAGTCTTTGTTTTTACTGAGAGCCAATACCTAACAAGTCCTTCTGGCATACCCTTGTTAAATTTAATATACGTGTAAGTGTATTTATTCACACGTGAAGTTTTACGTGATAGGTCTCATCTTTGCATCACAAGTTATTATGGTCGCGTGACTTACCCGTTGGCGATAGGTCGTGATTACTTCCTGCCTTCTTCTTGTCTTGTCACTTCTAAATTAGGGACAGTTAGCGCAGACAAACCTTGTGCAGCTTTGCGCGAAATTCAAAACAAAAAAAACAATAAAGCTAATTTTAGTGTTTAATAAAGGCTGACACTGATTTTGATTTTCAGTAATTTGTTTTTGGACAATTAATGAAACTTTTATTTAAGTTTAAATAAAATCGTGTAATTTTTAACACGTCATTTTTAGATGTGCATTGTCTTTCGTTTTTTTCGAAATGCAAACACAACTCGAACTGTTTGCTCTTTTAATTTCGCGCAAAGCTACACAAGGACCATCTGCGCTAGCCGTCCCTAATTTAGCAATGCAAGACTAGAGTGAAGGTAGCTAGTCTTCACAACAACGAATAGTGGGATTGACCGTACCATTATAACGCTCCCACGGCTGAAAGGGCGGACATGTTTAGTGCGACGGGGATTCGAACCCCCGACACTCAGATTACGAGTCGAACGCCTTAACCCACCTCGCCATGCCAGACTCAACTCGAATTAGTAAATTAGCTAATCGTGCCACGTGGACTGTATTATGACTTTAGATTACCTGTTTATAACACGTTAAACTGCACTGCATATCGTGCACTTAAATATCTGGTATGAAAATGTGGTCATTCTCAGTAATAAAATAGGTATGGAAGAATGATATGCGTACAAATGTTGAATGAACATCAAGTGGAGGTGTTTCTTTGACCATACAACGAACCCAAAAGAGACGATTTCATCTAATCCTGATGTAGATTTTAGATTAAATAAATAGTTACCTTGGATAACAGAGTGACATTAGATTGTATAATTTCATTAATACAACTCGGAAAATAACACGAAAATTAATTTAAAAACTGAAAAGTTTTGAGAATAACATGAAAGCATTAGAGTCTCCTGTGGATAAACAAATATGCCCTTTTGAATTAATATAATAAGTTTCCCATATGTTACAAATATGCCACTTAAGTATATTAAAAAAAGGTCCTTATTTCATGTTAGAGATATTCCCTATTTGTTACGAATGTTCCCCTATAAATATTACAAAAGACCCCATTGATCCATCAATCTGTTGCCTTAACAACATTAAAGACTACAGAAATAACTGCTGCTTGCCAATCATTAACAACAACAACAACAACACGTCCCGGGGGACTTGATGACCTAACGGTTGAGTGGTTCACTAGAAACATTCAGTTAACTGCAGATGTAGTCCCCCCTTACATTGTTATTGATTTGTTCATTTTGGTTCGAACTCAGAGGTGTGTACAGAATGGCATTTTAGTTGGATCTTTTATCTGAAGGTTCCCTGATCACTAACGGCCCCTATCTTAGCAGTGTAAGATGTTTTCAAATGTTTATTGCGTAAAACAACTTTTTCATATACTCCGAATTAC